>NC_048407.1:13632835-13674463 GCF_013103735.1 Etheostoma cragini | reverse complement strand
TTAGAAATTAAGTGTTAACGAGCAGTTGGACAGGTGTACCTAATAAAGTGGCCGGTGAGTGTATATATATATGTGTGTGTGTGTGTGTGTGTGTTATATTTCTCACATACTGAATAAACCCTCGCCAATCAGGCATATACACAACATATTTAAATACGCAGGTAAGGTCTCAGCCTGTGTGCAAAGGACTGGAGAGTCTTTCACAACAAAGAAAGTTCAGAGTCAGTATTGACTGAAAACGATAGGTAAACCCCCCGGGAATAAGGTGCACTTTCCAAAATGTAAATCAGTCCTTCCCTGAGACACACAGGCCTCTCCCTCCCCTGCTGCTCAGAAAGCGTTGCCATTCACCTTTAAACAGCAGAACAATAATCAATGGAGCATTATTAATGCTGAAATCATTCATGCGCACTCCTGTGTTACCCTGCTGAGTGTAAAGCCACTGAAGTCATGTAGCCTTAACAGTGGATATCATTGTATCTATTACAAGGTAGAGAAGTACACCTATCATAGCTGCATGTGCTGACCTGAGTTATGTATTTATCCCCAAATCATGAGAGGAATTGTGTTTCCGCAATTAAAATGTTGAAATGACTTTTTTTAATCAACCAGAGACCTTGTTTTCTGTACTGATCCTGAACTATTAAGGTAGATCAGATCCTCCTGAGGCATTTGATACTTCCCCTTCAGTATCTTCTTTCTCTACATTTCCGCACCGGCATGAAGGTTTTCAGTCTTGAGACAGAAAATAATTATGTATGTATCATTCAATCTTTAAAAAAACATGTTTCCTCTTTGCGTTAAGCACAACCCTTAAAGATCCTGGTGTAAACTTTTTATCTCTCTGTTTCTTGTTCATGAGCTGCCTCAATACACAGAGGCCTATTCCTTCCGTGGAGTACAGCCCGGCATATTTATCGGACATTAGAGGAGTGAGAGCGCAGCAGCAGTACTCGGCAAAAGGAAGAGAAAAGGACTGAGCGCTCTCGTTCATTACAGTGGGTAGAGATAAATCAAACTAATTATGGAGCCACTACAGTATCGAACCCATGGTGGGGAAATGAAATGATCAGAGGCAGGTCTCAGCTCAACACAGAGCGAGTTAATGAAAATATTAATTACCTGATGATATACTGGGAATCTGGACCCCTACCGCACTCCACCTCTCTCCCTCTCAAACCCCCTACCACAGAGAGCATTTGTTTTAATTGAGTAATTATAAGACTGCTACATTTGGCTGAGTCACTTGATTTGAGTGGGTAATTGACCAATAAAGGCCCATGATAGCCAATTATAAATCCAATGTAGAGCTAATTACTTAGCAACTCTTAAGTGTCCAACACCGAGAACTTTACACTACAGTGCAGATGGTTGTTTTAAAAGTCATCCAATAAAAGCCACGTGAGTTTAACTCACATGACAGGTACTAAAATGGTTGCCTCTATAACTCTCTTTCTCTCTGTCACATACAGACGTACGCCACCTCCCTCCTAACTCCATGGTGTAAGTTGCTCTTAATATCAGATTTTGGCCTCGTGATTGATTTTTTTCTGTGTTTTCATTCTGAATTATTCAGTGGTACACTTTATCTCCTCACCTTCCCCTCTCCTCAGATTGCAGCCCCTCTCCCCACTCCACCCTCCCATACCATTCGTCAAACTGGTCAATAAGTGGGTGAAATTTGGATCCTGACAGTGTTGGACAGGGTGACTTGTAGGGTGTGGATGTGGAAGTGAGGGGACCCAGACAGCTGATATTGCACAACAGTCAATCACGGTAATTAGAGGAGGTATCAACTGTAGTCTGGTCTGAGGTTTGAGGCAGAGGATGCGTTGAAGTTCAAGCTATTATTAGGATCCGTTTATATATTCCCTTGAATGAACGAATCAGGTCTAGACTTGTGCTGAGGATTTTTGAGCATGTTAATTAATTTATGTCTAATTAAAAAAAAAACGTTGAAAAGGTTAATGCAATGCATTTGTATCAACGGCCTTTAATTACTTTTTCACTAATCATTTCTAGTGTCTATTTTTTAGGTTTAATGTACAAATAGACCACATTACACTTTTTTTTTTACTAACTATTTTTCTTTAGAAATTAATTAGTTATTTGGACTATAAAATGCCAGAAAATGGCAAAAGTCACAGTTTCCCGGCCCAAGGTTTTGTCCGATCAACGGTACTATGATTATGTACATGTTTTGGTTTCCTGTTTTATTTTGGTAGTCTGGTTTTCTGTCTTGTCTTGTTTTACTTCCTGCCTTGTGTTTACCCACCTTTGTAAGTGTCTGTCCCACCCTGATTTGTTCACCTGTTCTTGAGTCCTCATTTAACCTGTCTCATGTTTCCTCGTTCCCTCTTGTATTAAGTCTCTGTGTTTTTCTTTGTCTAGTGTCCCTGTTTCTGTTTTGGATTTTGTGTGTGTAATCCCACCCATTTTGACTCAGTATTCCTATTTCATGGATTCCTGTTTTGACTTCTACGTTTTGGACATCTTTTGTTTGTATGGATTTTTGTTTATTAAATATTCAAGCTCACTTTGTCTGGCTGTCTCTGCACTTGGGTCCTACAATTGGTGATTCCTTCCTTCTTGAAAAAGGATTTGAAAGGATCCATTGTTGGTCAAAATATTTTAAAATTCTCAATTTTTTCAATACTTTTAACAATTTTCCTAAACTCTTAACATACCAAAACACCTACAACACACCACTGGCAAAGCAGTTAACTTTATGCTAACTTTGTAAACTAAACTAATGAACTAATTTTCAAAATAAAATAATACACCAACACAATACACTATGTCTACCAAAACACTGCAAACATGTCCCAAAATCAAATAATTCTTCCAAAACACTAACACATGTTCTCTTCCAACAGGAGCATTTAGTAAGTCAAAGCCCAATATCATAAAACATGAATATCAGGTGGAATTACAGGACCTGCATTATTTTAAATGTGTCAGGTCTGCCCTTATACAATAGACAACATTGTATTGAACGTAGATTTTGTTTTATACTGCAGTTTATCTGGAAGTCTCTATATTTTTGTTTTATTGGGTTTAGTATTGCATGCATTTTGTTTCTCTTGCTGCAGAAATTCAATACAAAAATGAATGAACCATCTCAGAGTAGAGTTATAGAATGTACAGTTTACAGTATGAAAAAAAGGAAACAAAGACCGAATTGTCCTTGTACTCTTCTTCCTCTCCCTCATGCAGGACTTTTTCTTACTTTCTTTGTGTTTATCTTTACTGTATTGTTCCTTTTCCACACAAAATCCGCCCAGATAGGTCCTCCTTTTACTATATGTACTACTGTATACTACTACATCTCAGAATCAGCTTTGGCCAGGTTTGGGTAAACAAACAAGGAATGCGACTTTAGTTACTGTAATCTTTGCTCCCAAAGCTCACTTACTGTAACATATAAAGAATGTTGTTAAAAAAAAAAAGATTGTCATGTGATTGTGTTTCCTAGATGGGAATCAGCTGTGATTGATCTATTTGCTTAACTTCAACCAGCTGTTTCTCTTATTTAAAGTAACAATGGAATACTGTAAAATGCAGTGGATATTGTTGTGTTTCAGTTTTAAATATGAACAGCTGTTCATTTTGACTAGTTTAACCTAAGATTTAGAACATGATTTCTGCCAGACAGTGTGAAACCATTTGCGAATTTGTCAGTAAAAATCCATTGTTTTGGGCTTGTGTGTTAAAAAAGTCCAAGCATTTTAAGTTTGTGTTAACTGTATGCATTTTGTGTCAAAGCAACAAGAAACGTGGTAATTGTATAGCCTACACAGACAGATGTTGTACTAACTTTGTTAAAAGTTTTTAAAAGTTTTTGTATTGAAAGAATTGTTATAGCAATTGTTAAAAAAACTGTAAGCTTTGGACTACATCCCTGTCTGAAGCTAACAATGACAGTGGATGGCTTATTTATTGATTCATTTCAACAGCTAATTTTCAAGACCTTCCGCTGTAAATCATTGCTTTCAGCTTGAATAACCTCAAAAGAGATGTTCAGACATTATGACCCCCGAAAGATGTTAGATGTTGACAAAAAACTACATGAACATACAAGTTAGCGTGTACCACTTCACAAGGTGGAGGTTTGGAGGACAAAGTGATGATTTACATTGTGAATTCTTCTTCATAATTACGACCTATCAATTAATAAACTGGCAAGTCATTACTGAAATGCCAGAAAAGCCATGCTCTGAAACACTTGCACAGATGCATCAGTGTGACGACGCTTATAACTCAAACATGATTAGTCATCTCAATGTATCTAGCTTGATGAGGTGACGTATTCAGCCCGCTACCTATCCAGCTCACAGGGAGTCAATCAATGAATGTGACATACTTGGTTCGTGGCTTTTCTGCATTCAGAGTGACAGGCTAATCAGTACTCTGTCAAAGTCGACTCTAGCTCCACCTGTCAAAGCTAGCAGTCTTCTGTGGAGCCGATGAGGTCCCCTGAGTAATAAAACGGAGAGCTGATTTTATACAGTGTGACCTGCGAGATGTGAAGTCAGGACACTGAGGACATGACAATCAATGTCAGAACATGTGGTATTGATGAAAGGACTCAGAAATGGCTTAAACTTACAGGAGGATCCTGCAGGCACTCGGTGGGTGTCTCTTGGGCGTGATCATGATTAATGCACAATGTTTTGTGGGACGTTACAGGGACATAAGGCAGCAACAACAAGCATCTATTGGCTGTAGTAGAGATTGTCCTGGTGAACTGAGAAGTCACATGATCTTTTACCTGCTTGCTTTAAGTAAACGTCTCACTACTCCGTACTTTAGAAGATGATATGGGGCTTTTTCCAGAGACATGGAAACCACCCAAAAGTGCAGTACTTGTCGTCTTTACTGTGTGTTGGCTGGTTGATGGGTGACACGCAGGTTAAGGTGCTGATCTGACAACCGTGTCATGAGTCGGATATTCCAGTAAGGGGATCCAGAGGATGATATTCCAGTCTGAGTAACAAGAGGCTAATAAGATCACAGAGAGGCAATCAATGGCCAGTAAGCTGAGCTCCCTCTCTCTCTCAGACACTTGTTCCCTCTCGCTGTTGAATGCTGTCTGATTTTGCACGGTTCCTTTTAAACTCCCTCCAAAGTTAGCTGGGCATCCCATAGACCCTTAAAGGACAACTCAAGTCAATTCCAACATGTAGCTCTGTTGTTTGGATATGTGGAGTGCTGTCAGTAGCAAGAATAACAATAACAATCAGTGCAGCCTGCACTTTGTTATACTCCTGCTAGCATTAGCACCCAACAGGCTTCAACAGGGCAAGTTTTAAATGTGTTACAGCCTCTAAACATGTCATAACAAGGGCCTACCCATATGCAGTGATTCCTTCCGAGGGAACACAGCAAATCTGACTATGTATATGTGACAGAAAGGAATATGATCAGCTGCAATGTGGCATTTGTTTTTGTGTGTTACATGCATCAAGATTACCTGCCGTTTTATGTGCAGTACCTTGGTGCTGTAATTTACACATTGTGTTGCCTAATAGCACTTACTCCTTTGGTTACCCAATTTGAACTAACAATTTAAAACGGAAGTTGGAATGCCTTTATACTTTGCAAGTTTTTCTTGATAATTGTTTTCACACACAGATTGAGCCTGTGTCATGTTGAGAACCCCCCCAAAATCATTTACCACCTTTAGATGTTTTATTTTCTTATGTTTTAAGATTATTGTAAACTTGGAGAGTTTGGAGAGAGCCAGGAGAGCTGAAGTTAAAGAGTTCAAGAGCTGTCGTGCATGTGCAGGTAACTAAGCAACAGTGTGCTCTTGAACTTTTGACCTTCTGCAGCCAGCCCAGCCGTCTGCTCTGCTGGCTCCCCTGTGGTGTCAGGTTACAGCCTGTTTCTACGTAATCATTAGGACATAACAATGGCAAATCGTTTTTTGTGGAAAAAATAAATTTTGGAATATTGGAATGTATGAGTTCGACAATCAACTAGTGTGGACTTCACAGGAAAACAGGAAATTAACTTGTTATACTTGAGTTATGGATTAACACAACTCTTATGCCTTTCTGTCACATCTACAGCAGTCAGATTTGCTGTGTTCACTTGGAAGGAATCACTGCACACGGGTAGGCAATTGAAATGACATTTTAAACATGTTTAGAGGCTAAAAATAAAAACTTGCCCTATTAAAGCCTGTTGGGTGCTAACTCTAGCAGGAGGATTACACGGTGTAGACCGCACCAAGTTTTTCTGTTTTTCTGCCTACAGATAGCGCTCCAAATTTGCAAACAACAGAGCTACGTGCTGAAATTGACCGGAATTCTCCTTTAAGGTAAAAATGCAGATGCTCCAGTTGTCTTTAAATTCTGGTAAAAAAAACAGAATTAAAAAAATGCTGTGAATGTGTGTGCTTTGCACTTTAGCTCAGGCCCGTGGTGAGGTTTTAGGATTTAGAGATGGAATTATTATGTCAATCAATCGATTAGTCAATCCACAGAAAATTAATCTCCAACTATTTTGGTAATCAATTGCTCGTTTTAGGGATTTTTCAAACAAATCGCCCAAAACTTGTTGCTCCTATCATGAAAAGATTTTCTCTTTTTCTCTGTTATATAGTGAGAACCATAGGGAAACTGATTATCTTGGGGTTTTGGCTTGATCAGACAAAAGAAGACATTTAAAGACGTCACTTTGGGCTCCGGGAAAGTGGGACTTTTGCCATTTATCGATTAATTAATTAATCTGCAAAAATAATTAGCAGATTAACTGTTAATGAAAATAATCATTAGCTTTGCTTTACGTTTACATATGGTAAGAGTTAGGGTTTGCATTAGGACAAGGCTGAAGGATCAGGATTCATTTTTCAGGATTTATCTTCTAGAATGCCAAGCAGCATTACTAGAATAGCATTACTTTATGCAATCTGAACATAAAAAAAATTATTAATTGATTCATGAAAATCTTAATTTGGTTTGGGTTTCTACATATTCAGTTTTCATTTTTTCCCATAGCATCAGCTAAGATTTCATAAAAAATGATAATTTGCACATTACGTTGTAAAGTTCATGTGTATCTGTACATGTTTGTATTTAAATGAAGGAAGGAGAATGACAATTGTGGAGCCCCCCCCCGCCATGGGAGAAAAAATCTGATTGCCATATATCATCCAATTAGACTTCTGTTGTCTTGCTAAATGAGCCATGGGACTTTGAAGTTGCACAGTGGAGTTTGTATCTTTAGAGGGAGGGGGAGATGACAGACGGAGTGAAGAGTCTCAAATACAGCTACCAGTACTGCTGCTATTGTAATACTATTTGCAATGTCCCTGGCATTCAAGGAGATAACTATTCCGCCAATAAGGTGCGTGTGTGTGTGTGTGTCTGTGTGTGTGTGTGTGTGTGTGTGTTTGTGTGTGTGAGTGTGTATAGGGCTGCATGAACATTTGTTCCCCCTGTATGCTTCTCAGCCCGAGTTCAGCAAATGAGTTGAACCAACCTTCTTGGACACTCTTCCCTCTCCAATCCAACAACTCATGAAATATTTAACGTGCCTCAGAGTAACCTCTCTCTCTCGCTCTCTCTCTCTCAGTTTTCGTTCTGCCAATATTTCTTTCTGTCTGATGGCCACGGGACGGAAATGTCTGCTTAAGCCCCTCTAGATTAGCAAGTGATACCCCTCCACTTCCACATACACACATGCACACATTTGGTGAACCTTCGCTCCCCGCCTCTATATCATTTCGTGGATGATGTCAGTCCCATCGCATTGTGTTCAGGCTAGGTGTGTAGGCCTACAGAGGTAGCTGGATACAAATTTGGCACCCGGCCGATCGGCAGCTGCCGGCTGTTTAATCAACAGTGATGAATATTTGATGGCGTGGCGGCGGCAAACGGTGGCCGGCACTCTCCTCATTATTGAAGTCCATGTGTACAGAGGAAGATATTCAATATCTACCGATTTCAGAACTGGCCTCTCTCAGCAACATGAAAGGCCCCCACTGTTGATCAACAGACACACTAGATGTGTTCTACCTAACAGTTTTTATGATGGAGAAGCAGTGAGAAAAAATAACGTGGCGTGTCTAACATCACAAATATGATTAAACTTGTTTCTAAAGTGTGATTTCCTCAGAAGTAAACTGGGGTAAATGAGTGAAAGTAGAAATTAGAAAAAGTTCAGTCAACCCTTGAAATAAGGGAAGTAGCCTACTTTAAAAGCACAAGTCATTCGTCAAAGTGAATATTTGAAGGACGCTATTTTCTCTGTAGATAAACAAAATATCACCTGATATTTTACATATATAGACTTCATTTTCAAACTTTAGAAACAAGTTCAAAGTCAACAGGACCATCCTGAGAATAAAAACGTTCCGGTTTGCACCAGTACGACTGGACAGGGAGGTAGTATGATGTTCAGCACCAAGGTCAGCGACATGAGAAACGCCAGTCCTTTTGCTCTAATCTATTGTTTTCTGAATGGTTTGCACACAAAAAATGTAGGCGTATATTCCAGCACGAGGAGCATAAAATGAACTTCCTGTGCTTTGTAGAAAAGAAGTTGCCATCGCCAACTGTGGGGCTCATTGAAGTTGAAAACAATGTACACATGTTGTTAGAATTTTGTGGTATCAAAAGTACAAAATGACAGCTAAGAAGAACCCAACATCACCTTTAGTGCATCTCGGTTTTGGAGCATGAAAGAAGAACTAAAGAACACCCTGTTTCTACAGAATAAAGGAAACAGGCAGCTATTTTCAAATTATTTTAACTTGGATTTCTAGCGTTGGCTTTAATTTATTTTTTTGCATAAATAACGTCAAAGTACGGGAACACCTTATATTTGTTGAAGAAACCAAAGACAATGTTTATCTGTAACCTGAATCTTACTCGCGTTTGCTTGAATTTAAACTGGTGTTGATGTGGAATCTCCTTTTACGGTGTTGTCTTGCCTTTTGTTTCCGGTTGCGTGCCCCTTTCTGTCTGCAGCACGTGTGGGGAACGAAGACAGGGAAATGGGTTCAATACAAGGGTTCAAAGAGCACTTTGCCCGGGGATATGACGGCTCTTAAGAGCCAGGATTGGGATATAAATGACATTTAGCTAGTGAGGCAGATTTTGATTTAAGTGACATTTAGGTGGCAATACGTATTGTTTTGAATGAGGTGAAACATGTCGCGAACCAGTGCAGACACTGACGAGTGTTTTGATGTTTCAGAGCAGTACTTCATCAGTATGGATGTCAAACGTGTGGGCCATGCAAGAAGAAGGTTAAAACATATCCACTTTGTTTTGAGGATGACCTCGGATTTCTGTCCACAGTTTCAACATCAAATGCAAAAAAAAGATCAAGATTAAAATAAGTTGCCCTCCCCTTTAAATACTTGGATGGTCTAGGAATAAACACTGTTAAATGTAGATGTAGGCTACACCTCTTCTACAGTAACCTATAGTAACCTACATACTCCTCTTTCTGGCTACTGCATAGTGGGAAAATGCATGATGTTGCCAAAAGATTAACCCTTGTGTTGTCCTCTATCTATTATGCCTGTTCATAAAGCATCAACTATACATAATCTCTCAACTTTGTGTTCTTCTTATCCAACTTCATTCCAACTATAGTTTTAAACTTATTTATGGAAAATGAACTTTTTGTCGCTTTTGTCAACATTCTTTTGAAATTGTGGTCTATAAATCTCCTTTCTGTTCAATTATACCTAATTTCTGATTTAAAAAAAAACATAAATCATGAACATTTGTTGATGGATAATCCCAGACTGCTTTGTGTATGGAACCATCAAATTTGACAAAGGTCGGACAACATTAGGGTTGATTCATCAAACAAACAGCTGCCAATCACAGCACATCCTCTGAGGGACTTCAGGGCTCTTCAGTCACAGTATGACCCCCTACTGTACTATATGCAGGTATATTTTTATTGTTGTTCCAGTTAAACCTTACAGTAGCTCATTTCACTCGTTAGACTTGTTGAAGCTGTGCTTAACTGGTTACATCAACCTTTGCAAGTTCTGGTTGGCTAACGGATGGTGACTGATGGCCTGTAAAGCTCAGCTAGAGTGAGAAAAATTAAGTGTTTAAGTCATGAATGGTGATCAAAATGAAACTGCAAAGGGACAGTGTGATGGCTTTCAGATGTGTGTTAATTTGTCTTCAGAAAGTGACAGTAGTGTAGTTAAGACTGGACTCTCTGAGAAACATGGAGCAAAAAAAATGCAGTTACCTGCGAATGATTTAAAATGTTGGTGCTACATCATGGGTTGCATACAAAATAAGTTAAAGATAAACTGAGACAGATGGTGAACTTGGATAGTTGAAGAAAGGGTAAACAGCCATCCTCAACAGCTTTATTGAGGGTTTTGATGTCACAACTTTAAGTGGCACACTACAGGTACTACTGGATAGACTGTGCAGGGCTTTCATAAAACACTGTAATTTGGCATTGCAGACTCAGCTGTACAACATATTTGGATGATATCGTACCCTACTCTAATTGAAGCTGCTATCACAGGCCTTCTCGTTTAGTGTGTTTCCAAAGGCACTGTGCTTCTTGGCCAGTGGATTTCCACTTCCTCCATCCTGTGTTAAAGTGGCAAAGGAATGACTCTTAATGCTTTAGTCTGTTTTAATGGCCTTCATTTTAAAACTACAACCAAAGGATCCAAGTCAAATAATTACACAGAGGTGAATCTTTACTACTTTAACTTTTAACTTTTTTTTTATTCTAACTATAACATTGTCATATAGTCACATTTTGGACATCTACATTTTTCTACCCTCCTTTTGTCCTCCAGACTACAGAAAACGTGTGTTGTCTTCCAGTTTTTTTTCATTTCTGTTAACAAACGCCACGATAAGAAGATGTGTGCTGGCAGACTTTGATCTGTTTGTTGTGTGTGCGCGCCATACAAATAGGAATCTAAATTGGGCTTTTGGGTATGCAGGCTACCTGCATATCCGTGAAGCATCCATACCCATTTCATCTGCCAGTAGCTACATGGCAAGAGGTCAGCCCCTCAAGATCAAATATTTTTCTTACTAAATGACGGATTTATTAGACAAATAAGTTGTTCGTATGACTCTGAACCCTCTGTGATTGAAATATACCCCTGTGTCAACAGCATCGCCTCTCAAACCGGGTCCCGGGCGATGGAGGGCTGCCACGGCGGATTACTGAGCAAATATAAGTGGGAAATGAGTGCAGATCTGGGGGATCTACCCATCCACATCCAGCGTTTGACATTTCCGTCCAAAGGCCAACCATCCTGCGCATTGTTGGATCAACGGAGCCACTCGATGGGGAATTTTTTGTTTTGTTTTTAAAATTTACCGCATAAGTAGAACAATGTCAAAGAAACAACGCAGTACATGCGCTCTCGGTTTCTTTTTATTTTATCTTGTAGTGTTGTAATTATAATGATCTAATCCATCTTAACCTGGGCGCCTAACAACAGCGATTACGGTGAGCCAACTCCCTTCCGCTCGGAGCTATAGTAAAAAGTCTCGCGCTCGTAAATCTAAGCGCCTGCGTAACGATAACGTGCGGTAAAATCATTATTTAGCGACGAGGTGTCAGAGACTCTCTCATCTCGTCCGTCAGGAATCCAATTTCCTTTTATTTACATCCACGGTATAGATTAATTACTCCCCCGACAAGTAGCCTGAAGGAATTAAGTTATGAGATCTTTCGGTGGGCTCCATGATTAATCCATCGCGGCCTGTATGCAGGATAGGAAGTAGAAAGGGGATTAATGCTGTCGAGAAAGAATCGTAAACATTGTTACATAATAGCCTGATAGTAACAACAATAATAATAAAATAATAATCACGATTATAATCAAATTAATGATACTGATAAGAATCTAAAAATACATTAAAACAAATTGTGAGAGCCAACGTTTTTGTTTGTATGTGTTCAATCTGCATTTAAAGGTCGTGTTCATTGTCATAGGGCTTAGATAGGAAGGGCACCTAAAGCATCATGGGACAGGACGAGTGGAGGTGTGGAGGGGGAAGGCCCTAAAAGAGGTAAATGATGAAGACATGATATATGGAGAAGGCCCTTTCAGGCCCAGCCAATTACAATAGCTGCGATCAGACGACGCTGCGGCCCACTATTGATATGGCTGTGAGGGTTATGATATCGGCGAAGTTCCTGATGAAATATCCACCTGATTAATAGAGGACTCTGTCGTAACGAGCTGACATATGGTAGGCGAGGCAGCTGAGGACGGCACCTCAAGCATCCCCTACGGCCATTAACATATTAGAGGCTATTGTGCAGGCAGACAGTCAGACTTCATCCAGAGCCCTTGTGCAGATAGACAGCATCCCAGAGCTGTTTGATAGAGGTTTTCAATAATGCATTGCTCTTCAATCCGCCAACGGAGCTGTTCGTGGTGCTGAAATTATTGCCACGCAGCGCGTGTGGTGCCGCGCGTGGAGTGTGTTCAGTGCCAACGGTTTTGTGTTACTCTCGGTAGGTTGTGTTAGATGGGTTAACTTTGAACAGATTAAATTAGATAGATAGATAGATAGATAGATAGATAGATAGATAGATAGATAGATAGATAGATAGATAGATAGATAGATAGATAGATAGCTGTGTGTGTGTGCGTGTAAGTTACACACATGGATAAAAGCTCAAAATGCTGCCCTAACTGAGTGAATTCACATCAAAAAGTTATTAATTTCAATTAGTTAAAAAACTAATTTATTTAAGATTTGCGATGTTAATGTTAAAACAAGCACTTTTGACGAAGTAATAATAGGATCAACATGCTCTCCCGGTCAAACATTGAAGATCAACCAAGAAATAAGACTAAAAATATTTTACTCACATCAACTCGCTCTCTCCTCCGTCCATGTAGCCAAAAGCTAAAGGAAAGCAATAAAGAGCAGCTCTCTGTGCTGTTAAACAGCTGCTTCCTTCCTCCGCCTGCCTCCCCTGGAACCCCGAAAGCTCTCGAAAAATATTGCATTTTATATCAGCAAAATCGAGATTAATATTGCATTACCTGCATATAAAAAAAATAATCGTTTAAATGCAGCAGAAACTGAAGCCCACCAAAATTATTTATGAAAGTATTGGGTGGTTAAAAATATTTTGAGTTGGGTGGAAGTTACACACCTTTCTACTTTTCTTTTCTTTAATTTATCTCTCTCTCTCTCTAATGTTCCTGTTGAGCCAATCTGACTCTGCTGTGAAACTTCATTAAATTGTCATGCCTGTTTCAACACAGCTACAAGCGGTAAAATCTTAGTAAAGAATTCCAGACATCCAAATCAATGTTTCATCTACCAGCCTATTCTGCTGTAATTAGGCCATTATAGGGGCACACATTCAAACAGATGGCAAACGAAAACTACAACATCCCACTGCCTATTTTATTATTAGAGTCATTAGATCCATTAACTTGGTCCAATGTGCCCTTTAAAAATGTAACACTCCTTACCTTTTTAAACACTTATTTACTTATACCTAAGATATTTAATTATTATAAGCCTAGCATTGTTATTATTACTGTTGTTAGTATTATTATTATTACTATTTTACATATTGTTGATTATGTACATTTATTTTGTATATGGCACAACAATGTATTAAAGGTTATTTTTAAGAAGCTAAAATCAGTTGGTTTTACACTGTCAGTGGCCATGGCCTTCATTCTCCCGAATGGGCCATTTTTACCCAACTAAAAATCAGACAAACTTTGAAGAACTTTGTTCGATTAATGATCGATTTACCTCCATTGTAAAACATGCAAGAGAAAATTGTAAAATGAAGACATTTAAAAATCATTACAAAACTGATATCTAAAATTAAAAAAAAAAAAACTCATCATTTACATTAAATTGTGGCCACAGGAAATACCTTAAACCGTGTCACCGATATTCAGATTCAAACCGTAATAATGATGTTCAGTGTGGGCCCAATCACAACCAGAAAAAGCATCGATTTATTTCTTCAATTTATTAGAAGATTGCTGGAAACACACCTCCCTGTTGAATTTGGCTTACAGGATGAATAGTACCAATGGAGGTAAGAGAACAACAGAAGAGAGGACAGAGGAGTTGTGAGAGAGGGAAAGAGACAGTGGGACATTTTTCCATGATGTACATGTCGCCGCAGTTTTGTAAACATACTTGTGCACAAAGTAAAATATATTACTTACACAACGTTTCCGTAACAATTAAACACGACAAACAACGTGGTGATCTCGATGTGAAAACAGGCATTTAACAGTGACGTACACCATCCACAGAAGAAGGTCTAGCAGCAGACAGCTCTACTGGACGCAGTGGTTCTTTTCCCAATGCATAGAGTGTTTGCAAGGAAACTCAAACACAGGACAGAAAACTGGTTTGGTTTTCATGGTGATGTCTCCTTGATGACGCAGACGAGGATTTCGAGCTCTCTGAATCGGTTTGAAACTTCTCCTTGTGATGCCATTGGTGTCAACAGACCCTATCTTTTATTTCCAAAAAAACAAAGGAGCTCACCTCTGATAAGTGACAAAGTGATGTCTGTATATACAAAAAACATTTTCGACATAACCGATCTATAAACCTAAAGGGATCTTTTGTGCAAATTCAAAATAAATATATCTCTAGATGTGACATCCTAAATTACCGCCCGTGAATTAGGATTCCATGCAGGCCTGAACAATTTTCTCGATATAGCCATAAAAGATTGCAACTAAACTTGGGTTTATAGCAGCCTCCAAATAAGAATAAATGAACACATGAATAAATGAACAGATTCATGAAATATTCCATAACAACAACGACAAGAATCCAACCAAAAAACACAGTTCAACAATCAATGAGGTAATTCGTAAATGGCTATACTTCAAATAATAGGCCTATCAGGAGAAAATAACTCGCTATAGTATCAAGCAAATCACCTCCTTCCACATGTTTTAAAAGGCAATGTCGACAATGCTAAACTTTTCCCCTCGGATCAACTGAGCGAAACTTGTGTAATCTGTTATTTGCATACTTCACATTCACCGATAACGTGAAAAATAAACAAGATATATGAAGCCTCATAAAATGGTTAGGCCTATCTAAAGCCCATTGCGCACCAACGTGTAAAATCGCTGGAGACAAAAGACTGAAAATGGTGTCTTAGTGTCCCTTGGTCCCCAAATTCAGTCCTACAACTTTGTTATTTTTTTTTCTTTTCTTTTCTTTGCCCATCAGTGAGCAGCGGAAAATTTCAACCTCTTCTGCTTCTGTCTTTGGTTACAAAACCACACTCGCACCACGTTTTTTTTCAGGTCCAACTTTTCCGCTATAGCTGCTATTTTCTCGGACGACGGTCGAGGCTGCACGGCGAAGTAAGCCTCCAAAGACCTCTTTTCTGGGGCCGCTATCGAGGTCCTCTTGCGTTTCTTTTCCCCTCCGTTGAAAATGTCAGGTTTGCTCATTTTCTCCCTCTGGGCCCCCTCGGCCTCCTCTAGCCAGGCCTGGAGGATAGGTTTGAGCGCAATCATGTTGTTGTGGGAGAGAGTTAACGACTCGAATCGACAAATTGTACTTTGGCTCAGTGATCCTACGCCGGGGATTTTGAGATTAGCCAGAGCGCCTCCCACGTCCGCCTGGGTCACCCCCAGCTTGATCCTCCGCTGCTTGAAGCGCTCCGCGAAAGCCTCCAGCTCCCTTGGGTCTGTGTCTGAGTCATTGATGGAGGAGAGTCCGGTGTTAGTGAGTCCTGGGCCGACTTGGCCTCCCCCGTGATGGCCCGGTAAGAGCCCGTGGTGGGTGAGAGGCGAGTTCATGCTCATGGCCTGGTGGGAAAGGTGACTCAAGCCGTGCATGTGAGAGTGCGGGTGGGCAGAGGAGGTGGAGAGGAGCCCTCCGCCGCCGCCACCTCCGCCGCCTCCGCCGCCTCCTCCACCGGACCCGTCGTGCGCACCGGACATCAGGGCGAGGGACGGCGAGGTGATGTGGTCCATTAAATCCGGTGGCTCCAGGTTCTGATGGTGGTGGTGGTGATGGTGATGGTGGTGGTGGGCCAGTGGAACGGTGGATGTCGACGAGCATGGCACCGTGCTCATCGTGTGGTAGGTGGCGTCGGGCTTGAACGGGTGCGTCTTGCCCTGGGACACGGCGATGTCCACGGCCGCCAAAGCCTCAGCCCGGGCCAGCAGGGTCTCATCCAGACTCGCAAATATGTTATTCTGTAGCTGCAAGGGCAGCAATTAAAATGCAGAGGGGAGAATGAAGGGGTGCGAAATGGGTAAGAAAGGGGGAAAAAAGACAGAAAAAAAGGAAGACGTCAGAGAAAAGAAGATAAACATAAATACATGTATCCGTCTGTCAGGACTTTTGGCGACTCATAACACAGCCGGAATATTCTTCCAAAGCGGCAAGTCATAAAAATTAATACAAAAACCAGGCTTTGCGTGAGCATGCTTTAAAAAAAGAAAAGAAAAAAAAAGGCTATTGCGAGTGATTGCCGCGGAATACATGAAATAAACATTAAGTGCGCGTCTTGGCTGAATGTGCCCCTTATTATTACGCACAAACAGCGGTCAGCGCTACATGCGTTACATTGCAGCCAAGTGACGAAAAGGAAAAGTCAAAGTTTTTGGGGTATAATTTACCTGTGGAGTTTGTAGACATGCTCTCCGTATAGCTTCCGAGCTGGAATGCAAAGTGGTGTACTTGTGCTCGGGTAAAGATGGATGCATTGCGAAGTGCGGCTGTTTGCTGTTCATGGACATCATCTTGGCGAGCTTCTCCAATTAAAGTGCACGGGAAGAAGGGGGGAAAAACTGCTACAAGAGCAGGAAGATAGTCATAGATACACAGTGGTCCTTTGCCTATCCAGTAATGATGCAGTGTAGTTCGCTGTGTAGTGCGCCGAGTGCAGCCCTGAGCCCGGAGATCACAGAGATGCCTGCAGTCTCTCAGACGCACTTATCTGTCTACTGTTTCCCACTGCTGGGGATGAGAGAGGCTCTTACACCTGAGCGCCTCAGATCTCGTCAAGCCCGTGCTCGGCTGCTCTCGCGAGACACAAACTGCCAGAACAGTGAACAGGCTGACAGATAGATAAATAAATAAAAAAAATAGAAAAGCTGCTCACAGGGCAGGCTGTAACATCTGGAGACTAGACGCGTGCGTTTTTTAAGGGCTCACTCCACTCCAGCCGCCGAAGTGCGCAGGTCCCGATGCCATTAGGCCTGATTATTTCCTTGGAGGCCCGAAACCATTGACTTAACGCTGTTATATTCTAATACTGGGCTTTATCTATCTGCTTTCAGGAAGTTTAAATATAGAATTATAGATGGGGAGGATGAAAAAATAGGAGTATAGGCTTCATCACTCAATATTGTGTCATGACTGAAAGCCATATTATAATGTATTATGTATTTTATTGATTCGTTTTTCACATTTAAATGTATAGGTTGCACGCGTTGCCAGTGGGCTCTGTTCTTGGCCCACTGCCTCTCATCTTAACCCTTAGAAGTAATGAGACCGCCGTCTTATCATTAAAGCCCATCATCGCCAGATGAGCACTAAACACATTGATTTAATGCACCAGCGGAACCTTGTACACAGTCTTTACCTAAATGAATTAATCCCAATGAATTAACACTTCATTTATTCAAACCACAACGGTTACCCAATTAAAATTTCATGCAGCGATTAGAGGTATGTGAAATATACATGATATCGTTAAATTTGCATAATAAATTATGTGCTTTCTGCTACAATAGAATTGCCGTGCGTGAGGTCTCTAATGTGTGTCGTTATAGGCTACAACATGCATTTGTCAGCATGAACAAGCTATGAGGTTTTGTTACTTTTCATGGTAGATTAATAATGACCAAATAACTGAATGCAAATTATGTGGAAAAATGGCACAAAATAAAACAATGTCCGTTAAATAGTAATCCCAAATTCCAATAAAAATCCCAATATGGAAAATTCCCCACATAATGCAGGTCACTATGGTAGCCCATGTAAGACTGATCAAGACACTGCGGAAAAATAACAGACAATGCAAAGAAACACAAAAAACAGTTGCATTCATTGTTTCTCCTTGCATTACTATTTTTATTTTCTTAACACTCTTGCATTGCAAAATGTATTTCAAAATATCAGTTTTTCATGATAGTTGTGTTCATCTGTGTTCAGTAATGCATGTCATCCTAAAAAGATTTCCACAAGGCCCATGTTAACTGAATAACTTGAAATGACAAACACATACAAGTAGGCTGAAAGTATGAATAACGTCTTGGCACCAAAACTGATGCACTACAGCATGACAAAGAACAGCACAGAAGTGTTTGTCAGATTACAACAGACAGAGGTTTAGACTGTAAAGGCTGGCTTTAAAAGGATTTAACTGCCACTGAGACCTACAAGTATACTACACAAGAAAAACTATCTGACAAAGCTGTCATATTTTGTCTTCAATTAGTTCAATATAACAGACAAAATGACAATAACTTACACCGGAGCACCACAATATTGAGTTAATGTTTCCATCCATGTTTGGCTGAGAGACCAGAACAAAACTCACTACAGCGCACGGTACAGTGACAACACACAGGCTCCGTTTTGAAAATCTTCACATGAGCTTTGAAAGTTTTGTGGGACTGCTTGTGTTAAAAGGACTGTGAGACTTCCTCTTTGTCGGCTGGCTGATGTTCAGTGTGTGTCTGTCTCTTGTTGTGTTCGCAGGTTTACCAGTGCAGATGGGGGAGGAGGTAAGGTTCACGTGATCATGGTCTTGGCTTGCTGGACTGAGAGAGCCAGAAGGACCGGCCTTATTCTCTTCCAGTGAATCAAACAGCAAGTCAAAAGACAGTTCATCAGTCTGAGAGGGTCCTTCGTACCCTGCACAGTCAGGGACATTGGCACCGCTCTCCCTATCTGACACCAGTGCAGCACTGCTTTCCTCTGCAGAGCCGCTTGGAGCCTCTTTCTCATTCAAGGTGCCACTTGCGTTGACACGTGGTGGGCGGTTCTTCTGGTCACACTGCAGGACAGGTTTGCAACCGCGGCTTGACGGGCCATCCCGGCAGGTTTGTGGTTCTGGGATAAGAGTGTTGTCCAAGTTCGCGGGAGGGGATGAAGCCAGGGAGAGCTGCGATCCCCTGCTACTGGTGCTCTCTCCATCCAACATCATGGAGTCCAACTCTGAGATTTTGTCCATGTAAGCTGCATCCATGGAAGCCTCGCTGGAAATCTGGAAACCACCAGGCTCGTCGTCATCTTCACCTTCTTTAACTGAGATGTCTTTACTTGGACCTGGACGTGACTCGTCACTAGATTTAGATCTCTGCCAACCACCCCAGAAGACAGCCTTTGGGGGATCCGCGTCAGTAACTGGAGGCAAGTCGTTGAGGCTGATATAATGGTTCTCCATGGTGCTGCTACTTTCGCTAGGACTAGGAAAGTCTTCAAAATCAAGCCTCCTCAGATAAGATGCAGGTTTGAATGCAACTTTCTTTTCACGGACGCCAGGGCTTCTCAGAGTCAGGGACCGGAAGGCAGAGGACGGAGTGGTTGGCAAAAGGTTAGAGGAGGTGCCTTCCAAGCCGTTGGTTTTCTGGTCTCCTGTCAGATTCTTCTTCGACTCTATGTGATCTGCAGACGGCATGAAGATCAAACTGTTTTGTCTAGAAAATGTCCCACCCTCTGCCAGTGGATTGCTGCAGATTGACTCCCTCTCATTGTCACTCAAGCTTCTCATCATCATGCTGATTTTGTGTGGCTGTGTGGGAGATTCTGCGTCGGCCTCGCTCTTCCAGCATGCTTCCTGCCCTTCAAGGCGTCTCTTCTCGGACTTTCTGAACCGAGACTCCAGGTCTTCGATGTACTGGTCGCTGCGCTCCAGAGCCCGTTTTAAGTGGTCCACATCACGCTCGTGCAGCTGGATTTTAGCTTCCAGTGCTGCCACTGTGTAACGGCCAAACCTGGGGACAGATCATATTTTCTTCAAATTGTTCAAGGGTTGTCATGACAGAAAAGCCAAATAATATTTAGCTGAGTGACACAAACATTTTCAGTTGCGATGCGCTTGACCGTGCAAAGGTATACCTTGTGAATTTGAAAAGAAAGTAAAACCAAGAAATCGAACTATAAATCGAGGACCCACTGTGTGTGTTTTTCAAATAACTCAAGGACCGCTGGTCCAATCTACTTCACATGTGACTTCCTGGGAACCCAAAGAACTCGGGGTTTATACTTAAGGCATTTTGACAGCATTGGATATTGGATATTAATAAACTGAATAACACCAAACAATCACACAACAAAGACTGAGAGGGGGAAACGCTGTCATAACACTGGCTTTCTATGTCTAACCTTCACTCAGAGCGTTTAGCCAAGAGGAAACTCACTAAGAAGCTATTTTTTGACACTAGAACAAAAGCCAAACACTTTATTGTATTTAATTGCGGTGAGCAGTAAATTCACCACTTCTAAGCAGACGGCAGAAGATAACGTTATCTCGGAGCTGACCCGGCACAGAGAGCTCTCTTCCTTTGTCTCACTCAGACTACAGTCGGTTGTGCAAGTGGGCCAACTTATAACACTAATAAAAATACCTCAGCTAATTAAATCCATACTTTAACAATACTTCATAACTGTCAAGCCACTAAGCCGGTTTGAAAATGAATACCTCTGCTGAAGTGTTAAATTTATTAACAATAATAATGACAAGACATCACCGCTGAATGTGGTGATATCAACGTGCAATATCGTTGACAAAAAAAGACCCTACTAAAATATAAAAATAAATAAAAATAAATAAACTTTTTTCCATTGCCTTCCACATTTTCTCCTGTTCATGTTTGTAGTCTGTCTGGTTCTGGTGATTGATTATCACAGATTTTTGCTGATTGGCTCTCACAACGGGCCAGAATGGGTGGAGCATGGCGCACCGCCATGAGGAAAAGGAGATTACTTCACATTGTGTGAGTCAAATCTGAATCTGCAAAATGGTAGTACAATGTTTTCCTCTGAAGAACAAGTAAACTGTAAGTCGGAAGTATGTAATTATATACATATACATGTATCTAAACACACTGTACATACACATATGGGTTTTTTAACTGCTTTGGGTTCCTTCTGTAAGTTGCTGCAGGATTTGCAATTATTGTGGAGAAAGCTACAAGCAGCATTACCACAGGCCGAGCAATCAGGCTTTTCCAAACAAGCATGTTTTAGATGGAAGCTGTGCCAGTCAAGTAAAAACGGCCTTAAAGCTGTGGTAGGGTTCATTTTTGAATCCTACCTTTAATCATTTTCAGCAAATTGTAATTTAAGTGGTCTGTGGACTAACTAGACTTCTGCATCTCCTCCTTGGCTCTGTGTTCATCTCAGAGAGAGAGAGAGAGAGAGAGAGAGAGAGAGAGAGAGAGAGAGAGAGAGAGAGAGAGAGAGAGAGAGAGAGAGATCCTATTGGCTGTTCTGCCAATGCACATTTCTCTTCGGGGAAAAGTTAAGTCTACCGTAGCCAAATGTAAGAACGTTGCGTACGTACAAAAAGCTTGCGTATGCTGGTTTTCACGGATACTTTGTGATGTACAAAAAAAATTATTTTCTGTCACACAAAGTCTTTTGGCTCTGTAAGTGGCAAATTCTAACTGAAAAGGGCCAAAAATAATGTTTCCACTTCACTTACTGGCATATGTCCGTGACGTTGTCTATGAAAAATCATCCACTGATATTCCATAAAAGTTCAATCACTTATGTGGATAATATGTCACATCTTTCACACTAATAACAGATTACTTTGCGGGCTACTTAAACTCTGTGAGGATGGGAAACAAATGAAAAATCCTCTTCCTCCTCCGTAAATCCTCTGTATTTCCCATGGATGAAATATCTTACTCACCGTGTAACAAAAAGATTGGTACGGAAAAATGCAATAGTGTCTGAGTTTGTATTAGCAGATGCTCAGACATCCATGATGTACAAGAGGCGGGACGCATGGATCATCTCCCCAGGAAAAATATCCTGTGTCCGGTGCACCAACTCATGAGATGTGTAATTGATCCCAGGGATGATAAGAAGACTATTAAGTGAACACAGCGTACCCGGTCTACCAAACACTGGGCTGTCTGGACTGTATTGATTCTGCACATTTTTCTGTTACTGTAGTCCTATTTACTATTTCATTATGTCATCCACGGGTTGTCACCTGCTGTGGAGACACTGTCTACTCTATTGCTACAGGCCACAGCTGGACCATATTGCCTCTGAGTTGGGTTTCCCCAGCGATGGACTCAGTTTCACTGAGCGCACGTGCTGGTTTGTGTGTTTACGTTTCCTTACACCGTCTCTGCCGTCTCCTTGTTTGGAAGGCAGCATTAGTCTGTTACATCTGGAGACGGTGCCACGGCTTCAGCCTCTGGTCCTCGTAGCTATGGAGTTATATATGTGCCTCATTTCATACGTTTTGACCACAGAGAACTATATTATTCATATTGACATGCTATTATAACCACTCATGTACTTTACTCATATGTCCTCTCAAATACTTTCTCTGCATGCAGGTAGACACTGCTGCGCTTGGGCCAAGTCTCCCTCGCTCTCAACCTCTCAACACACTTGCTCAAATTTTCACAGCATCACAACCGTGCCACAAAACCAACTTATCGGATTGGCTATATACTTCTCAATTTAGATCGCAGGTAGCAGAGAACACATATCTACCGGGAAAAAGTCTTTGGCACAACAGCTGCAGTGATTCCCCAGAAAGCGGTACTTCTGTTGTTGCCAGGGAGTACTTGGAAAGATTATAGAGCAGCTTAACTAATCAAAATAATAATTGAAATTATGATTTATATAAAACAATATATCAGTCAAAACAGCTCAACACTGTTATGTAAACATATAGCAAATGGTAGAAATAAATAGCTAAAAATAATGACTGAACATTAAGCCACACTTTAAGTAGTAGGCCAAGTTAGTAGAATTTGTGATCAAACCAACCTAAATGTTTACAGTTACATTGCATGAAAATGTAAGAATATCCATTTTTGTAGGCTTGATATGTAGGACAGGGCATGTGAGTTAATACGACAGGGTTATGGGGGAACCTCAGACCAGAAAGGTTGGAAAGCACTGCTCTACAGTATTTTATATTACTGAGCGACCGGTATTTTACAGACATGCCTTGATGGTTGTGTTAATCACAATACTGTAGTGTTGTAATCTAACATGAGCCAAGCATGGATAAAGTCTATGGATCCAACATGTCATCCAAACACACCAAAACTGTCCCAATACAGCCACAAGAAATAAGTTTGTAATACAGGCTACATTTTTATCATGTTTTATTAACCTTAAAAGTATCTATCCGCTGCTAATGTAAAGCAGTAGCTGACTAGGGTTACTGCCGAAATATGGTTTCATTTAAAATACATTTAAAAAAAAAAAAGATATATTAAAAGTTATCATGCACAGTGCAAACACATGACAACACTACAGTAAAACCATATCTTGGCAGTAGTTAGCTACCGTTTCTGATTTTTGAGATAAATTGGCTTTAGCTACGGATAGCTATTTCACAAGCTAATATATCAACAATATCAAAAGGTAAATAAAACACTGTATTTTAACCCAAGCACTGTAAGCTACTTACATGTTGCTAGTGTGACATATTGCCTGCAGTTCAGTCTTGCATTACAAGACCTGTCTTAGCTACAATAGTGCGAGGCCTGTTCAGATGACATGTCGTCTGCAAAGACCTGCTGGTGCTAGGTTAACTAGCTAGCTAGCTAGATTGCTTGAGAAGGACGGGTCAAACTGCAGTTAGTCACACAAGGGGATATGAGTCAAACAAAACAAGGGCATTATAGTACACACAAATATTAAGACATTTCTGTGATATAGTCAATAACACAAAATATTGACCTTAATGTGGTTTAATCCATTAACATCTCCACTGTATTCAGTATATGCCACACCTGTATCCTAACCAACTGGGGTGGACTGAGAAAGACTGTTCCTCCTAGATGTGTGTTCCCTGCAGCTCGCGATCTAATTGGAGACGAACAGCCAATCAGAATTGACCCTTAATTTTCCGATTAGCGCTGTGAAAAAAATGTAGCGAGTGTGTCAAGAGTTGAGTGGGTAGACTGCAGATGTTGAGAGCGAGGGAGACTTGCACCGAGCACCCTAGCTCAGGGCTGTGGCTAATTCAAGTTTGGTTTCTGTAAGTAACTAGAGCCTCACATTACATTATGTCATCTCAAAGAGTTTTACAAAGCAAACGGGACAGTCATTCTCATGCTGCTATATAACGGCATGCCATCAGGATGAAATAAATAGTTGGTACTCTCGCTGCAACTACAACTATCTCTCACAGTTACTCTTGTCTGTACTGTTACCCATGACATTGACTTAGAAGCATTTGTCTCCTCCTAACCAAATAAGAGTTAAAAACAAAAGAAAGAAAGATACTCACTTCTGAGGAGATCTGCTCGCCACCTCTGCTTTCAATCTCATATTCTCTTGTACAAGGTCAACATTTTGAGATCGTAATGCCTTATTTGCCTAAGGATGGTAAAGTAACAAATTTGAAGAAATTGTTATGAAAGGATTCCACAAAGGTAGCAACAATTATTATCTTTATCACTGTTCCTATCGAAAGACGGTTATGTCAATGTTTGCCTCATTGCTTCATATGATGAATGGCAAACACCTGTTATCAATATATTGTCAATACAATAAATTGATATTATAGGTTTCGTACCTCCTTTAGCTTATCCATGTCCTGCTTTACTTTATCACAAACATCAGTTGCAGCGCGCAGCTTGTTGCTCCATTCTTCCAGGACAAAGGGCTCAACTTTTTTGTCATCTGTTGGCAGTGTGTTAATGCTGCAGGGATCCAAGGCAGTCTTCAGTTGTGACTCCAGACTTTCATTTTTTGTTTTTAGCTCCTCGTTTTCTCTGATGAGCCCTTCAAATTCCTCCTGTTAGAGAGAAGAGTGTGAAACTTAAAACAGGTTGTAACAATAAAGGCATCCCTGTGTCATCGGTGTTGAAAAGTTAGCGCTTCTACTAGTACAACATTGTTTTTCCTTTTAGGCAAACCTAAAAGCTCGACACAGTGTTGTAGTTATGAATTGCTTTCATAGAATCTACCTGCATCAGTGGATGGTGCCTTCTGCGATGGACACTGCCCTCATTGTCTATGCTTGCGTTTTTGTGGTGATAAACCCCTTCATAAAGTCTGTTCAAGAGCATCAACGTGCTTGTAGCTGCTGGGAAAATGCATAGCATGATAAACCCATACCTCATACTCCCGCAAAAGCAGTTCTCCTCTGGTTTTTCTGAGACATTTCCTCATGGAAGGGCTCTCATTGTGATCATTTGTGCCTCCTAAAACAGAATTACATGACAGTAACAGATAAACAGACTTAACAAAACACATATTAAATTAATGTCACTAAGTCAGTCAGCTTTGAAGAAGATGCAATAATGCATTAGTTATGTTAATAAAGACATGTTATCCATATGAGAATACCATTTCATTGTATATAACATATTTTCCATTGAACATCGTAATTGGGCCAGAGCTTTACACAAGCACAAAAACTATAGCAGATAAAAACAGCTTGCCTGAGTCCAAAAGTGAAAAATGTGTCTTCCAGCAGCTCCATGTTGCGTCTTGTTTGCCAGCAAGATGGTTATACAATAGGTAGGTACAATAGAACAATGCTGGGGTGCTATGTGCAGTCACCAGACCCAGCTGATTAAAATTCAACTTGTATTCACAAACTGGGACCAAGAGGTGTTAATACGGTCTCACAGATTTAGTTATTTGATAAAGTCATACATCACAAGTTGAGGCTGCACAGAAGACAACTGCAGCAATAAAAGCTCTGCTAACTTTTTTGTTTATAAAACTGCATCTAACTGTTTTTATCAAAATATATTCTAGTGGATGACTCAAAGCATCCAATGCTGAAGCCCACGAGCCATGACTGAGCTACATGCTAGCATATCAGTGTATAGCCTACTGTCTTATATGTCAAAAGTTTATTATAACTAATTATTTGCAAAAAGTTTCCCTTATATTAAAAGTATTCAGCAAATAACCTTTACTGGCATTTATATTGTATATAGAACAAGCAAACCAGTTTTACTGGCCTAACATCAATCTAAAGTTTACAATCCACTGAAATGATACAGTCTACAACTTTCTAAGAAGTATGTGGAAATAATGGTCCAACCCGCTGTCAAATGGGTGAATAGCAATGTTTAATTTCACTCACAATCCAGAAACTGTACTTTTTGTTGCTGATTGCACTATTGATAAATTGAACATTGAAACCACCTTAACTTGACAGCATGCCTTATTTATTAACCCTCGTGTTGTCTTCAACCATGGTAAAAAATTGACCCAGTATGTCTTGCCCGTTTTATTAAGAATAAAGTATAAATTATCACCTAATTCTTTGTTACATCTTCTTAGCCAACTTCATTCCAACTTATTACTAGTTTTACACATTGTTTTTTATAGAAGTTACGGTCAGTAAAATTAATTCATAAATTCTGCCTAAATGTTTTCTTAAAAGACAGAAATTATAAATTAGTTTAGCCACAAGTTACGATCAGAGGATGAATAATTACAGCTTCGTGCGGAGCTATCCATGTTATTTTTGGGTAATTTGGTTGAAAGAAACCCCTATTTTTTTGAAAAGGGGTCAAATTTGACACAAAGGGTTACATGATGTCACCCAACTGTGACATCCTGCAGATGCTACCTCCTCTACTTCCTTGTCGGTTTCCCTCCCGTTTGTAGAGACGGAGCTACTCACCGATGATGTCCCTGCAGGGGTTCTCCGCTGTGATGGGGACTCGGCAGGTGGGACATTGGCTAGCTTTCTTTAACCACATTTCCATGCAGGAGGAACAGAACACGTGGTGGTTGGCACAAATGACCGGCTGCCTGACCTGCACAGACAGAAAAACGAGCGGGTTCTTAGGTAACTTTTGCATTAAGCTCCATTAACGCCAAACAACCATGTTTAAGTTAGTTACGGTAGCTAATGTCCGCTTCATAAGCGTCTCGTTACGGTAAACTGGTAACGTAACAACGGTAAGGTGACTAAGGCAGCAGGTTTTCATCTTTGTTTAGTGGCTGACGTACTTTAATGATTTAAAAACGAAACAGCAGTTAATGTTACCTTTCCGAGACATATCTGGCATGAAATCGGCAAAGTCAGATAAAGGGTGGATGTCTGAAAGTTAAGCGCCATGCTTTTTGAAGAAATACACAGCGGCACAAACACACACACACACACACACACACACAAACTTTCCCACCAGGACCCGCTGCGCAGCGCGCCGAGTCTCAGAATCTACGGAAAGCCAAAAAGGCCTAAAAGGCTGTACTTCGCAAACGTTTAAAGCTGAATTGCACGCAGAACCCGTGGAAAAGAACCATAGAAAAGTCTATATATATATATATATATATGTGTGTGTGTATGTGTGCGCGTGTATGTATATATACAGTCTATGAAAAGAGCCCAAGTGTTATCAGTGTGGGAAGTCATGAAGCATGACTGTCCAAAGAAAAAGAAATAGAAGATGGAAGTCATGAAGATCCGGTCGTGACTTATGCCTACATGGGACACGCTCTTAGCATTTCTTTCTGGCCATGGTGATTTTCTGGTCTGGCTAAAAATGAGATATCAATTTATAGAACTATTAACTGACCTAAGGAATGTGTATGATTCACATGATCATGAATGTAGGCTAATTTAAAATAGTGTTTAAAGCATTCTAAATAATTAGTTGGCTTCTCAAGATGTATGAAATCAGCCCATTACATCTATTCCGTGGTGAATAAAACAAAGAATGAATTATATATTGTATGTCCATAGGTTTTAGGATAGAAATATCTGTTGTCTATTTGTCCGTAGGTTTTTGTATTTTCAGTATCAAGCTATAGCATAGAAGTATATATAGCTAGAAGTATATGTACACTGGATATATAAACTTCTATGCTATTGCTACTATATTTACCATCTTCAATTGATTTTAATGTTAACGAAAATGTTAATTCACACTTGTCAGATGTTATATCAATGAATATTAAAGGTGGGAACAGCACATAATTTTATATGCACCCAGAGCTAAAGTCAACTCATGGGTTTGATGGACAAGACAGCGGTATTCCCCATAAAAGTCTATAAAACTACCAGCAGCCATCCGGAGGAACGCTGACAATGGGTTGTGATTTGCATTTCACAGATTATACTGGAAAATAAATGTTAAAAATGAAACTCAGAAAAAGAGTTTCCAAAAGTTAAATGTGGTAAATATAACTCCATTTTATACCCGCAGATATACAGCGGCATACAGATACTTTCTATTCAGGTTCAAATGAGCTTGTAAATAAATATAGCTGTTTTTCGAGAAAAACAAAGTATTTTGAGTATTATTTACACAGTAAAGTTCTGACAAAACTTAAAGCCGACAGCAACTATAGGTCAATTTGCTCCCAATACCTAGAAAGTAGTTTCTTAGCTTTGGTTTCTCGCATACATTGTTTTTGTTTTTTTCTCAAAATGAAAAATTTCAATAACAAATTACTACAAAATGACAATTACTTGAATGCCACAAGCAGCACATTTATTCATTCATTTCAAGCCTGCCCATAATGAAGATTGCAATGTAACATTTAGCAAGCCTTTATCTCAGGTAAACGATCTATTTCATAAATAATGATACAGAGAGATCTAATATTAGCATAATTTCCAATACAAATATTTTAAATTACATCTCCACCAGAGTTTAGCCCTCCAGAGCCATTACTCATATCTAAACCAACATGTCCTGTGCTTCATTGTATCTCAAACCAGGACATCTTCTCAGGATATAATATGATTAGAATTGACTGGCTGCAAAATAAAAAAAAAAGCTTGCACATGATGTCAGTTTGAAAACATCCCCGGTACTTGTTTGGTTGTTTTCAATGGAATATTAAATGCATCACAGACCACCACTTGTTCTCACTCATTTTTCATAGCACTATTGGTTTTGTGACAGCATTTGGAGTGAAGGCACGTTGTTAAGATGATTAAGTTAAATAAGTTGAGAGAGTATCAGTTTGCATAACATTATTTGATGTAACTTTTTATTACCACTGTAAAATGAGAATTTATTATACAGACTTCAATCAGCAGGTATATACAAACAAGGAAATATTCCAACATTTTTAGTAACCTTTTCTGATTGAACTAAAAAAAACAACCTGTGTGGATTTTTTTTGCAGCACGAGCGCTCATTCAAGCCCATATTCGTCTCAATATCACAAATGACTTCAAAGAGCACCTGCCACGCAAGATGCTCTTTCTACTGTGCCATAGTAAACCGGCAAATTGTAACTGAAGTGATTCATGAATTTGGTATTGGAAAACTCACCCTGGAATAACAGACCGAAATAAAAGTGAAACACATTTTCAACATGTCCCATTGTCCCTGTAAGATTGCATTGCTTTGCAACAGGCCAGTCATTAATTGGTGACAGTCAATTAATCACAGCTGTTACAGACGGCTGCATCTATTGATCTTGTTCGAGCACTTATTTTTCATCCCTAAATGACACCGATTGCCAGATTTGACCAGCATGTGTAATGGACAGTAAAGAACCAATGACCCGTGTGTCAGTCTTACCACTGGTCGGGATCTGGATCCCCTCCCCCACCTCTTGCAAATAGCATCTTTACCATTTAGCTTCGAAAGGTTTAGACTGCCCTAAGAGCACAGCAGCGAAACAGTGCGCTCTGGTGCTCAGATGACCTTTTCTGTTTAAGGCCTAATCTTTGACAAATGCTTGCTTTAATTAGCCTGATACCCCCTGCCTAGACTGCACCCCCCCTCTCCCTCTCTCTTTATCTTCATCTCTCTATCTCTACTTTTCTCTGTCCTCCCTGACGTGCTTCCTAGAAATTCTCAAACACACATCAATGTGATTCAGGTAGGAATTAAATAACAGTCAGGTAGCCAGAGGTGGGACAATATGTGGGACATCTATTTGAAGTATTGCATTTAAGGGAATTTTGAGAAAAATATGGTGTACATTATATTCAGTTATAACAAAAGAGAAGAACATGTAACATCACTTTTTAGTGTCCTGCCTAACCAGTTCTCATAGTATTGGAATTACAGTATATTACTCATGAAGGCACCAACAGTCTAGTTTTCACAAGGTGATGTTTAAAACACTGTGTCAAATATTTAGTCATAAGCACCCATTTGTTATAATAATGCATAGATAATGTATATCTAATAGTGTATTTCAAATGTAACAAAAGAGAACAAAACACAGAGAAAGAGATAATGTTGGGGAGCGAGTGTGAGAGTAAAGAGATTAGCCGGTGCACATTAGGAGGTTTATGATAACATGCAACGGCAACTGGAGGCCTCATCTATTGATTAGCCACTATCAGAGACAGAGTGTGTTTGTGTGAGAATGGCGGAATGTACTGTATATGCTTCAAATGGGTGTATGTACTGGAAAGTACAAGTCATTTCGACTTTACCATAATGGCTGCAATGGAGAAATTATGTACAAAGTGATATAAAATCGTTAAATAAATATAACTTCCATAAGATGTTGATTAGAAAATAAACTTCTGAAGTCCTCACATTTATCCAGAGACTTCAGCAGATCATGCATCCCTCTCCCACTGCAGTAGCAAACACAAGTAAAATAGATGCATGGCTACAAATCCTTGTTTTATTGGAAAGCGGCCTAATTATTAGGATGTAAGTCAGGCTGTGACTGGAGGGCCGTCTCCTTGATGCAGGCCTGGTTTATATTTATCCCCTCCTCTGCAGCTACAAGCAGCAGCAGTGCCACCATCACTACCAGCAGTGTGTGGCACTTTTATTACATCGCCCACAGGCAGGTTCAGCCCTGTCTCACACACACGCACACACACACAAACACATCCACACAGCCTGCAGGACCAGAAGCCAGTTGAGACCCCTCCACAGCAGAGTTACCCCACATCCCCATGCAGCCCCACATGGGCCCTTGGGACGGTGGAGGGAGGGAGCGGATATTATGGTAATACTATAGCCTGCTGCTCCCTTCCCCTCTCCTGCAGCACAGCTGGGAAGGACCATCATTACAAGTATTGTAGCAATCTGTTTAAGAGGGACACATTGGAGAGGTTGGGTGAAAGGGAGAGGATGAGTGCTGCATACATAGATCACATAAAATATGATTAAAATGTGTGTGAGGGGACCAGGAATAAAATGCAAAACTTGTTATGAACACCTTATATCAAGTCTACTGTCAAAATGGCCAGCTGTAAATCTCTATTTTCCCCTCTTTACTTTTTTATTTTATTAAAGGTTTCTGTGTTGAGCTGGTCATATCTCAAGACATGGGGCCTGTGGCACACAAGGAATAAATAGGACATAAAGTACTTGAATCTCTAATGCCTCATATAGCTTTACCAATCTATATTATATTGTGTCACAAGCTGGAAATCCATTATAAAGTGACCAAAATCAAATGGCCTTGCAATAGTGCAACCACACTGCTCTTATGGTCAAATTACCCTGATTTCATGCAAATATTCTCCAACCAATTATTTTTAGACACAACTGAAATCCAGAAGATATATCTATGAATTATTTATGGTAATTGATAAAAAAAAGCTGTGATGATCAGTGAGAAACTCCCACAACACATGTCTCAATTCTGCTTTAAACACCTGTTTTGCAATAGATTAATGATTATATATCAAGAAAGTCTGATCAGAATAAACAGCCACTATTCTGGTAGCACATTAGTCCTTTGACAGGACGTTCAATCACTCACTGTCGGATTAGGATGCTCAAAGCCATCCATCTACTTGTCTTGTTTAGTGGGAAAAGAGAAGGCAGTGATTCAGAGCCTTCCTCAGACTCCATCACCTTCACAGTATTTTTAGGAAACAGAGATATCAATTACATCCATTTTCCCTCCCTGTGCCCTCCTCCTCTTTCTATTTTCAGCTTAGTTTTGAACAGATAGTTTGATTGATAAAGCGCGGAATCTGTAACAGCATACATATATGCACAGAGGTGAAGGCTTATTAAATATTCTGAAGAAGGACTATTAAAAATGCATATTATCCCATTATTCCTGCTGCCAAATAACTGGAAACTATATATGCCACAAGTCAGAAAAGTCTTGTTCTTGTCTTGACCTGACAGAGGGCACGTGAAGAGGAGAGTTAGGAGAGTGGTCTTTTAAAAACTGCTTCAGTGCACTAATGTCCCTGAAACCTGAACCCTTATTGGATCTGAAGGGCATTATAAGACTTGCATTCTCCAGACCCTCTGTTTAAAGGTGAGTGTAGTAGTATATCTAACATAGTATGTCCAACAGCAGCAATGTGTACAACATCATGTCGGTGGAAACTCAATGATGTTTAATAGGATTGTGAGTTAAAAAAAAAAAAAAAAAACTACTAAAGAGGATGGGTAAAATAAGGTTCAACAAAGACATATGTATCCCCCCCACACACACACCTCCTCACCCATACCACATACACACACACATACCAGGAGGCCTTATTAATTATTTGTAGCCACTTGACTTCATATTGTTCTGCCAGTGGCTTGGTCAAAGATTATAATTACCACTTCCCTGTTTGTATCATTTTCCATCTCCTGTGCTTTTAGTGCAGTATTACTTCTCTTGTCCCTCTCTCTCCCTCTCTTCCTCCCTCTCTCCCGTATACACAAGACCAAAAGTGCAGGCACATCATTTATTGATAAGACAAAAAGAATGTAATGAAATTATCAATGTTCTTGAATTAATTATGAACATGATTAAGAAAGCTAAAATCTCAGGAGCCGGTCTCTCATTACCCATTCACTCTTAGGGATTGCTTTCATTCAGGGAAGGAGAAGCGCAAAAGACTTTAAGCAGAGCCCACTCCAGCTCAGCCATTCTCCCCGTGTGCCTGTCCCCTTGTCTCTGCTGCCGGGCTGATTGACCAGCCCTATCGACAGCCCGGCTGCCAGCCCGCCTGGACGCCTCCACAGCACCCATGCTTGTTACGGTGAGCACCGCTAGCTGCCTCGTGGCCTCTGACGTTTGTGGGTTCCAGCTCTGGGGTATTGACCCTCCTAAAACTACTCAAGGTAAGTGGAACTTCTATTGTTGATTAGTCTTAAACTGCATGTCTGTTGTAATAAATATACATACTGTATATATATATTTTAGTCACAGTGTCAACACTTTTTTTAAATCTTTATTAATTGGAAAAAGAATAGTAATCATTTTAGGTTGCAGTTATACCAGTGTGACAAACATAAATGAACACGTCCTACACGTTATTAGGTTATATTTTCAATTATATTTTTCCTACGTATGATGACAATCTGATTTAAATCTTTCATAATGACTATTTTTGTTGTGGAATTTATGGCAAATATTGATCCCATCTGTATCGCGCAAGTAATTTCTTCTAGTTGATCAGTCTGAATAATTTTGTGATCAGATGAAATGTTAATTGTTATTTGACATTATTCGAAAGAATATACACTACATACCTTTAAATAATAGTTGAAAAAAAATAACAGGCACCTGCAGTTTCCATAATCGCTTCTTAAGAGGTTTCTGGTTTTATTTGATGAATCTCAGCTGAAAGTGTCACCTCTGAACAATATATACAATGCTCATTTTGTAGCATGTAATGTAATTTTTATATGAGAGCAGCAGTGCACGTTAAACTAATCTCAGTGACTATCCATTTATATTCAGTGAGAGCGAGAGAAATGCTCTGCAAGAGCCACATATCTTAGCATCAGTCTATCTTTCTTCTGCTCAGTCACACGGGACAATATATGGGGCATAATCCCAAAAGTATTGGGAGTTTCAAACAAAGTCTCAAACCCACTGTCTCCCTCATAGACTGTATATTCCCACCATCTCTCTTTACAACTGTCTTTCTAGCTTTCTCTAAACGTGCGCACTCAAACACAAGCCTGCGTGCACACACATGCTTAATCATACTGTAAATACAGAAATACAAACCTATGCATTGTATTACCTCCCAAAACAAACAGAATACACACACACCTGCACATAGACATTATAGTGTAGTATCTTTACACCAACATTTACACAATGTTTTGTTTTTTTCACCTTGCCATGATGTTTTTAAAATGAGTCTGAAGTAAAGATGTAAATGGTTATCAATTTGTGGTCAGATACAAGACAACACACATTTGGACCTTTTCCCTTTATTGAAATGTCATTTTGTGTGAAATTGAGTAATACATAGAGCAATTTTTCCTTCTTGAAAACGACTTCATGATTTCTGCTGCAGTATCAAAGCAGGGGAAGATTCACTAGGAGACAGAGAAAACAAGAGAGAAAGAGATCTCAGGGGTTAGTAGCAATCCTCCTGTCCTAGGATTGATCCAAGTATTGGATCGCACATAAAGCTGCAGTTACTGGATATTACCCGGCCTGCAGTGATGGCCTGGATAAGAAGTGCTTACCAAAGAGGATGCTCCTCCAGGGCAGATACGGTTTCCCAGCCCTCTGGGAACAACAACCACATGCCTGCTGCTTGCTCAGGAACTTTCTACCTCATTGAGTAAATCCTGGGGCCTTATCAAGTTACCAACCTACTGAACTGCTAAAAAAAGTGTTTAAACCTTAAATTCACCAATCCGATTTTGAACTGCGTAGGGGCAGGGCAGCAATTAACTTGCACCTGCTTTGCAAAGATAAGAGGGTTGATTATTTGGTTTGTTTGGCTTGTGTTTTATCGGAGGTTCACTTCTGACCAGAATGCAATTTTATAGATTTTTGCTGTGTAAGATTGTAAAGCTTCTGAGTTATTCTTAACAGAATCGTAAAGTTTAGTTTTTGCTTCATGCAGACTTCATCGCAATTAGTCTCGCATAGCCGGACCTTCCTCCACAGCGCCGCGGAGGAGGGTCTGGTTAGTCCACACAGCATTCCGGGATGGGAGAAAAACAAGCTCTGGTTTATTGGATTGTCTTTTAACAAATCACAATCGTCTTGGGCGGCGCTAAGGGCCGGACGAAGCTACAGTGCCGCTGCAAAATAGCCTTGGGAAGGAATTTGTTTTGGTGGAACGTTTGGTCAGAACTTGTTTTAGTCGTGCAACAGAATACTCAGAATCACCAGATAGTCTAGCTAGCTGTCTCAATTTCTCCTGCAGAGATCTGAGGAGCAGTTAACCCTGGTCCCTAAATTCCAACGGAGTTTAAAATGCCAACTCAAAGAAAGCAAAGGCAATAGACATCCGGACGAAAAAAGAGAGACATTTCCGGAAGCTATCCCGGAAGTGGAACATCGTGGATATAAACTACACTGCACTTATCTTGACTAATTATTGTAATTGTTTAAATCCTTTCAAATGGGCATGCTTCAAGAAACTGTCCTCACACGAGTCTTGTCCGTGTTCCCTCTTGTGGTTTTACTTCAGATTTGTAGAGGGGTTAGCTGATTCCAGATCTGTGCCAAGTTGGGCAGCTCTACCCATGAGCATCTGCTGTATGTCTCTCTGTGGTGTTACCCATGAAGCACCTGGCTCATGCCACACGCCAGCAACCAGAGCCCAGATGGCAGCTAAACAGGCTAATTATTTCAACACAAAACTCTGATGTCCCACACCAGCACTGGGGGGGCACTTTGGTGTTCTCCATACTTCTCTCCAGCTCAGCAGAAGAGGATGTCTGTCATGGAGCTATAAAGATGTCAAGTGGGTAATCATGGTCATAGACAGGCCCCGGTACAGTGCTTGGCATCCAGATGTAAAGATGGTAATATTTGGTCTCCTTTAGAGGAACAGAGGCATTTGGCAGAGTAGGATGGTGCGTTGTCTTTGCCCTCGGTGCTCATCGATGCAGATGCATGCTCATTATATTTCAGAGTTGACAGTAACATAACAACGTTTTTCATGCATTGGGTTGGATCCTCTCACGGATATAACCACCATGAAAGAAAAGGCTGGTTCAGACTGTAGACAAGATATCATAGCCATGTAAGAAACTGTTACTGGTTTTTCCAACAACATGAATAAAATATGATACGTACCAGCACTTACACGTAGCATTGTGATGAAAAGGCAGGCTCATGTGTTTTTAGACATTGGCTGGCTGTATGTGTAAGGTATTTAACTCAGTGAGTATTTAACTCATATTTCTTATTCATTCATTCATTTATTCATTCATACAATCAATCAATCAATCACGGTCAGCCTGTCTGTCCCCTGGTGGCCGTACAGCGGTATTGTTGTGGCTCCAGATGACCACCAAACCAGCATCATTCACCTGCCTCCTCCCCAGCACTGCTGTTTAACACTGCTGATTCGTACATTATCTAGGACACAGGGGGAATTACAGCAGCAGTCTCAGCTCATACAGTAAATCTTGTATGTGTCAAGACAGGCTCAGCATTGTTGAATCAGTCTCTAAGAATGTCAGCTGACAGTTGCAAGCTCTGAACTACTACAGCCACGGCGCACGGCAGGCTTTAACCAAATTATTCCTGGTGGTCCTGTAACCTAACAGTATCAACATCTTTATCTGACATCAGAGGCTGCGGTTTCTCCGTACATCTTCTTTGGATTGATGAAGTGTTGCCATTAGGGCCCATCTCCTGCATCCACAGCCGCATCAGAGGAAGAATTGGTTGTGCTTGATAAAGCTGGTACTTAGAACAAGGTGCAGGTCTCACAGCGATAACCTACTGACTCCGGCAGTAAAGACTCCACCAATGGGAGGACGACCTACACCTTGATCTATTGCTTCTTGTCAGAGAAAAGTATTCCTGGCTGCAGCCTGTGTATTTTATATTTTGTATTTTTGTAGCTCTGTGTGCAGGCATGAACAGTGTACCTCCATGGATTGACATGGAAAATGAGTTGAAGATTAGGTAAGAAGCTAAAAAGCCAGGGACCCTTTGGCCTCCAACAAGTCATAAGTGATTTGATGCTCTGGCATTTACACACACCCACAAAACTTGGGACATTAATTCCCCAAGATTTTCCCTGTAAATCCACTCACTATTGTCCAGTGTGCTTTATTGAACATGGTATTCTTTAATTAATTTTCACTTTTAAGGACGGCTTCAAATCTCCAACCCAATTTTGGATTAAAATCTAAGATATACTTGTAAAAACACATCCAAGTCCATCAAAGAGTTTTACTTAAAACTATTGAGGGAAACTTTCACCTCTGGCTGTCTGAAAAGTAAAAAAAAAGTAAAATGTAAGCACTAATTTAGACAGAAGTACAGTCGGTCATGTGCAGAGTGAACTGAAACCTATTGTTGTGTGTTTGAAGACTCATATCAGCTGAAATAAGCAATACAGACTCTAAATTGTCCCAGTACAGTTCTACCTCATCCTTTCACCCTCCTCCTCCTTTTTTCCCTCTCCCTAAAGTGTATCCCATCTGCTTTGGGGACCTCTCCCCAGCATGCAGGAGCAGGATAAGCAGACCATTTCCCTGTCGATACTTTGCTATTAGCCTCTGCAGATCCATATATCACTGAGCTGTAGGCTATGAGCTGGGTGTTCTTCTTATCTGAATGGCCGAGGCTGAGGTTTTTCTCTCTGCCCTGCACTTTGATTTATCCAACCAGTAGGTTAATGAGAGCTGGAGCCTGCCCCTTTACTCTTAGCCTTAGGGGGTAAAAACGTGTGCATGTAAAGGGGTGGAGTGGAGCGACAAGGAGGCTACAGAATGTGCCCTAAAATGATACAAAAATGTCTCCTGTTTTCAAAAGTTAACAGTAAATATAGATGATAAGGAAACAAATGGATACGATCATCTGTATGTGGAACTATTACGTAGTGGTATTCCTAATACACATATTCCTTTTCTTTCAAGATCAACACCACTTATATCTTTTAGATGAATTTAAAGCTAAAGCCACGAAATGTTTGGCTTATCTTAGCAAAAGACTGAAAAGAGGGAAACAGCTAGCCTGCGTCTGTCCAAAGTTAACAATTCAACCTACGAGCACCTCTGGCTCACTACTGAACATGTAAGATTGTTTGTTTAATACATATAAAAGTGTGAAAATGGCAGGTTGTGGGTTTATGGGTGGGTGTGTGTCGGACTATGTCTAGGTAGCAGTATTAAAGGAGAATTCCAGTAAGTCTGTTGTTTGTAAATTTGGAGAGCTGTCAGTCGAGTGAAAAACGAAACCAATCGGTGCAGCCTACACCGTGTAGAGACACGTGCTAGAGTTAGCACCCGACAGGCTTAAACAGGGCAAGTTTTAAACGTGTTTTCAGCCTCTTAACATGTTCAAGATGTCATTAAAAGTGCCTACCCGTGTCAAATGATTACCTCAGAGTGAACACAGTGAATCTGACTGCTGTAGATGTGAAGGAAATGCATGCAGCTGTGCTAATTCAGCTGTTTAGTTCCTGTGTTGAGAGGCAGTTAGAGATCTTAGGGACGGTCTACAAACTGTAACAGAGAAAAAAGATGAAAAAAAATATGTAGGCTATCAATTAAATGATTAAATAAGTAAGTGCCTCTAAACTTACGTCAATTATAACTGCTAGTTGTACTAAAGCACTTACTTTAAAAAAATAAGCATGAGCTTATTTTTGAAAATATGTTTGTGTCTCTATTCAGTGTTGTAGTTTGTAGACGTCCCAAAGCACTCCTTGCAGGATCTACACCAGAACTACACAGAGCTGAATTAGCACAACTTTCATGCATTTCTGTCACATCTAAAGCAGGGAGATTCACTGTGTTCACTTGGAAGGAATCACTGCAAATGGGTAGGCACTTTTAATTACATTTTGATCATGTTTAGAGGCTAAAAACACGGTTAAAACTTGTCCTGTTAAAGCCTGTTGGATGCCAACGCTAGTAGGAGGATAACACGGTGTAGGCAGCACCGATTGGTTTAGTTTTTCTTGCTACTGACAGCACTGCAAATTAACAAACAACAGAGTTATGTGTTGAAATCAACAGTAATTCTCCTTTAAGCTAACTGTCTCCTGGTTGGCTATAGCTTCATATTTAATCGGCAAACATCTGCGCAGTTTGGATCTTCTCGTCTATTTTTCGGTAAGAAAGAGAACGAGTATATTTTTTCAAGATGTCCAACAATTCCAACATATGCAAACATTTACATATCATTATAAAATATTAAGGGTAGACCACAGTAGATCAAGCTTCAAACTTGTGCAATCAAACAAACAAAATTGCCGTATTTTGTGGGTGGAAATCTGGTGAGGGACACTGTTATCTCAAATTTGCTGACTTTACTAGAAATTTCCGTGGGCAAGTGTTGCCTTAAACTGTTAAAAGTTTTTACACAAGGTGAAACCTAACAGGTCAAGTTGTATTAACACAGAGCGGTAAGTTGATGCAGTAGACAAATCAAGTTTACATTAGTAGTCATTATTAAAAAACATTGTGAGTTAAAGCTTTAGTGCAAAACTTTGTTATATTAATGAATGTCAAATGAGTTAATACAAAGCTAATTAAGACTATGAGCTCCATTGCCCAGGAATACTATGACGAACTTCCGGCAAATTTGAGATTTGCTCTGCAAGTCCGTCCGGCCAAGAGGCCAAGCTCATTTCCAATTGTTCCAAATTGAGGCACCAATCACAAAATGACAATAGTGCAGCAACATGCTCGCTGGTTGCTCTGCATACATCATCTCCTTCATTGCTCTGATTGGTTTTAGGTCTATCCAATTGCGCCCAGAGGCATTTGAGTGGCGTCTGTTAGTGACGCCCCTTTAAAAACGGGCTGTAAATGAACCCTTCTCTGTTACAACTGAGAAGGCTCTGGTATCAACCCAGCTATCAGCCCCACACACACTCTCTCTGTATTTCTCAGTATGGCTATGTTCAGAAACTTGTGCCGTCCGGAAACTTTCGCTTGCAGAAAATCAAGTGAAGATAAATCCCCTCTTTTGAAGAGTCCTTTGTTTTTTTTACTGTAATACTCTGTGTCCTTCTGGGCAACGTCGTTACTTAGATTTTCTCGTGGGGGAGAGAGAAACTACGCACTGTAGCTTTAAACATGCAAAGAAACACAACAACTATAAAACATCAGGCTACTTATCACGAGTAGTAGCTAGCACTAGCTCCGAAATTAGCTAGATGATGTTGTGTTTATATGTAAATATTAGTGAGTAAGTAAGTAGTGATTCCCTACTACAAAAGTAATTTGATTGCAGAAATAAAGTTCATTTTTCCTTATATCAGTTTCACTTAAAGACTAATTATTTTTATACATTTAGTCCATACAAACAGAAGTTTGACCACACGCCCAAGGCGCATATTTTCAAATAAGATGAACAGAGTGAATAATTCCTCTTTAGAGACAAAGTTACTGAACTACAATCAGACTGCTTGCCTTTGAAAGCTTTCTTACTGCCCAGGCCCCATCAATCCACATCCCGGGTCTTGGCCATGGTGCAACAATAAATGTAGATAAACATGAAGACTTAATCAACCATACAAAACGAAAACGCAGATTATATGAATGCACACCCAAAATATTAACAGAACATAAATAAAACACACTTTAACTAGGACAGAAACCATTCAGAACATATATTTTCATTCTAGAAGGCCTTGCCCCTCCATGCGTAAACCTAAAGTGCCCACAATATGTTCATTTTCGGGTTCATTATTGTATTTAGAGGTAGAATAGGTTTATGTCATTTAATTTTCTAAAAACAATCAGCAATGTGTTGCACTGCACAGTGCTGCAGCTCCTATTTTCCCCTTGTGTGTTGAGCTCTCTGATTTAGTTACAGAGTGAGACAGCTCACTTCTATTCCATCTTTGATGGAAGCTGCACATGCACAGTAGCTAGGTAAGGACTACTAGCCAGTCAGAAACAGAGTCTGCGTGAGTGCCATGCTAGCAGCGAGGCAAGCATTGTAACGTGATGAAAGTGATGCACATTAGTCATTGAAGTAAAGGCTTCACTCCAATAGAGCTGTTTGGAGCAGTTTGTGAACAGTGTTATATTCTGTAAGATGGTAAGTCCCTTTGTGGGGGGGGGGGGGGGACTTTGGGCTTTTTCACTTTGAGAACCTATAACGTGCACAAAAAAATATATATAACACAATGAAGGAAAGGGAAAAAAGCGTCACATCCTCATCTCTGCTTGACATGATCTGTGCACTGCATACTTAGGCTGATTATTACAAAGAACTAATGTGATTTAGCAATGAAGATAGTTTTTAACAAAAGATGAAATAATAACTAGTGACCACTAAAAAGTTTAATTACAACTAAATCTGGATTTACAGTGGCTGCACAGTAGAGGGGAGTTGGGACATTTCAGATTAAGAAAAAATGTTTTCATGAGCAAAATGTGACATGTGTTTTGTAAATGTTGATAAAAGGAGGTCCTTAAAAGAAATGTGTAGCTTTTGAACACTTACCTAGATCAGAGAGTTGCGTTGTCTGTTACATCAGTGTGTTTATGACCTGCAGATATTTGGCCTCAATCCAAGAAGACACTGTCTAATGAGCAAGCTGTGTCTCTAGCAGCTTCCTCTCAGCAGTCTGCCTGCGCAGTTTGCAGTGTGTGTGTGTGTGTGTGTGTGTGTGTGTGTGTGTGTGTGTGTGTGTGTGTGTGTGTGT
>NC_048407.1:13599363-13632735 GCF_013103735.1 Etheostoma cragini | reverse complement strand
CATACACACTCACACACACACACACACACACACACACACACATACACACACACACACCTTCCATGAAAATATCTAGCATATGGTTGTATGCTTCTAGCTTGTATCCCAAGGCCAGTTTCCCAGCTGGCTCCCTGGGAGAACAGAGAGAAAGAGGAGAGAAACAGAGAAGCAGAGAAAATGGGAGAGATGTAGAGAGAGAGAGAGAGAGAGAGAGAGAAAGAGAGAGAGAGAGAGAGAGAGAGAAAAGAAAAAGAGAAAAGGGAAAAGGAGATGAAGCAGGCGGTCATGTGCCTTGCATCCCTCCTCGGTCTATGGCAGATGTATTGTAGGTTTGGACTGTTAAGTACCTGATAAGTAGTTTGCCTGTAAGGCATCAGTCATTGTGGTTCTGCAGCGACTAACACAGTGTCTATCGGGAATGACAGCTTTTCGTAGTGATTTTCACAGGGCCTTACAATGATGGTGCTACACCCACCAAGCTGTTCTTTTTCTTTTTACAGCAGAATATACTGCAGAAATAAGAACATTTCTGACTGAGAGGCATTGGGGGCCCTTTTTCCTTTTTTAGTGAACTATGTAGTTAAGCTTGAAGGTTCAATATTGACCTTGTAAATAGCAAAAAAACTAAACTCAAAATGGGACGTAAAGCACAGGAATAATTCTAGTGGAAAGCTCCACCATAGAAGTTTTGAAGACCTGAATGTAGTGTGTGATTTCCAGTAAACAGCCGGACTTGTTCTTGTTTCAACCTCAATAGGTCATAAATGTACTCTCTCTGTGTATATGTATTGATCCATTCAGGTAGTCATACTGTATATGACATCTTTCTATCAAGGACACCATCAGTCACCGTGTTAAGTACTGACATTGAGTCTGTTTATTGATTGTAATTGTCACTCACATATTATAAATGTATAATCATAGAAAATGCAACATAATACAGATGAGGTGAATCATTTTCAATCCAGATGAATTTTGATCTTATGGGCGTTTTTAAGTTTTTAACCTTTTCAACATTAAATACAATTTAATGTTGTTACAATACAACAAGAGAAAATGTTGGTCTTTTGATCCAGTAAACATAATTACAAACATTACAAACATCTTACAGCTGGCGCGACAACGAATATATATTTAATAATGTGTGTGAGGTCTGTTTGTTGCAGGTATATGGATTGATTGCTTTGGTGCAAAAGAACAAATCAGATGGATCTAATTAGGAAAAGGTTTTACTTTATCATTTATTGTTCTGAAACAATGTGTATTTTGTATTAAAATTTAGGTACAGTAGAATATTTAAAATGAGTACAAAAAATACAGCACATATTCTTTTTTGATGAAACTAGATCCTCTGCAAAGAAAAATAAGTTATAAAAAGATGCCATAGTAGAACAAACACCACACACAAAATATTCAAGACAAGCATAATGATTTTCTTTTCCTTTGAGAATTCAGATTCTCATTTGACACAGCTGGGAGCTGAAAGAAGCCATTTTGCATACTGCTGCTAATAATCCAACCGCCCTGCAGACATCTTCATTATTGTGATTGCTGCTCTGCATTGTCTTTTCACAGTCAATAACTAATAATAAAGCAACCTTGCATTCTATCTTGAAAGGGTTAACATGACTCTCCTGTGCCACCGCCTCAACATCCATCATGTTTCTCTGTAACTAGATCATAGCTTCAATCACAGGGAAGATGAGATAGTAGTCTATTAATCTCCCATATTAAGCAGATCCATTTGTGAAAGCAAACGGCCCAGAGAGGCCATCCTTCCACTTGTTGTCTCTAAATCTGATTAGCAAGCATAACGACACGTTGCTGAGGGTCACAGGAGATATAGATTGGTCCTGCCTGCATCTTCACTTTCGATGGCAGGGGTGTTGCAAGAATGAACAATTTTATGTTTAAGGACTCATGGGAATATCTGTTGTAGTCACCTAGTTTATTGAGCAGACAAGCTCATGGGAAGGTGCGTTCACTTGGAGTTTGCATGTTTGTTAAATTTTAGCAGAGCCACTCTCAACATTTTACATACTACGCCATTTTAGAGAAAAAAAAACTAAAATTTTGTTGTTGGCATCTGCTCAGGTTACTTTGTGCAGCTTAATGACTTATTTCATTAATAACAAATTCAACACATTTGCAGCGTTGTTTGGGCAGACTGTCTTTCCAGATGGAGGTCTAAATAAAAGAGAAGTCCAGTCTGTGAATCTGTGCTGTGATGATGACGTTTGTCCGATTATGAATACCTGCTACAGTGTGGGCTGTGGAGCAGCGATGGAAGAAGTATTTAGATGAGCCTTTACTGAAAAAAAAAAGTGTCAATACCACAGTGTAAAAAAGCTCCAGTACTAGTAAAGGTCCTGCATTCAAATCTTTACTCAGTAAAAGTACAAAGGAATTAGCAAAAAAAGAATTAACTTAAGTGTCAAAAGAATGTGATGCTTTAACATGTAAGTAGATTATTTTAACTACCTTATATAGCATTACGATGTGCATCATATTGTCTTATTTGATCAGCTTTGAATAAAAGTGTTCTGCAAAGCCAATGCTGTGGTAGCTTAGAGGTTACAGTAACCGGGCATGCCATGTAACCACAACATCCCGTGTTCAATTTCCTCCTTGAGACCTTTGTTGAACAGCTGTGAGAGACCTTAGTTGAGAGTGATACTTAGAAATACTCGATTAAAGTACTAGTACCTTAGTAATTGTACAGAAGTACAGTACGTGAGTAAATGTACTTACATTCTTTCACGGAAGTGGGATAGTCACTTTTTTAGTTGCATCAAGTGCAATGTACGGGTGAAAACAGTTGGTAAAGCTCTTTTTGTTGATCGTAGTTTTGTTAAAACATTTTAAAATCCAGTCAAAGATGAATGGTCATTCAGCTAAAAGCCAAACATCTAGAAAAGTTGAGAATAAGGAATACTGCTTTCATATTAGTGCCATTTTTATTAGTGTTTTCTCTGGGACCCATTCAGAGGTCACGTTGTCAGTGATTAGGAAGGTGATGAAGAATACGCAGATGATGTCACAGGTCTTTATTTAGCCTCGGTACCTCAACAAACACTGGGAGCGAGTTAGCTGTAAGGTTCTGTCAGGTATCTGGTTCTCTCTCTGACTTGGCTGGGACAAGGAGGAGAAGCAGGAGAAGGAATATCGGGTTACAGCAGGGAGCAGCGAGCAGGGAGCATGGGGACAGATCTGTTTACTTGGGGAAGTTAATTGATTGGGAGGAAAGGTGGTGAGGGGAGAAAGGAAGAAAAGTGGTGGAAGGGACAAGGAGAGGAGGGTATTGATCATGTGACTGCTCCTGCCATAACCTTCGATATGCTTCTGTGCTTTTTATTGCACTGTAATGCCAAATAAGATTGTTTCTTGTAAAAAAAAAAAAAAAAACAGCAGAGTAAAACAAATGTGCTCAATGAAGGGCAAACCAGGCCAAGCAATCGTTAAGATTTTGTTCACCCATTGAGATCAATTTTTAGCTTTTTCATTAACACCTTCGCCTCACTAAAGGTTATGTCTCAGAATATTTTCTTTGTACTAAGTGGGCCTGTCAATGATTTTGAAATGCATTAACACTTTTGATTTAAAAAAAGTGTATTTATTGGAAACAAGTATTCTGATTTTACTAACTTGACACAACTAGCAACAAAGACAAAATAATAATTAGAAAGAGGTGGCAGATTACTGTGATCTGGGATCTTAGATTGAATTCATAAAGCTTGTTTATACTCTAGTAGCATGGGACAGTTGTCATGGCCCATTTATGTTGTTGGTATTTATTTACCCAAACCAAGGAGCTTATGTTTTCGGTTTAGTTCGGTTTGATTGTCTGTTCACTGGGAAAAAAAACAACTTGCCCAACTTTTGTGAAACTTGGTGGAGGGGTGTAGCACCCGCCAAGGAAGAAACCATTACATTTTGGTCTGGGTCCAAGTCACGGGGCAGATATACAACTTATTTTTCAGTTCTCAGCGAAATAGGGCATTTGGCCCAATAAATGCCATATGTCTTAAAATCCAGTAGATGGTAGTACATTTTAATTTGAAAAAACAGCCAAATGCAAACAAAAAATCTAAAATATATAACGATACCATGCCGACATTTCAAAAATGTATGTCAAGTATGTGAAATATATCCAAAAGAGAAGTAGATGAAAAAACAGACAGCCGAGATGATGACACTTCAGCAAGGCAAAACCATATTTTGACATATTTGTAACAGTTTTGAAACTAGATCCACACATACTGTGTAGGGTTTGTGCTTCCAGATTTGCATGTGATAGAAGACTGGAAGGACACTTGCACGCTGCCCATCTATTTGTGACAATATTAAAATACTACCTCTCTCTAAATACATATTGTCATCTCCACGTGACTTTTACCATGTTAAATAAAGTAAGAAATAATTCATTTACACAGCTCATAATAGTCGTCCTGCAGAGTTCATTTGCAAAGTAAGGGGCATGATTGGATGTGAGCATCTCAGTTATATGGTGGTAGTATAGTACTATTAGCTCTGTTAATAATGCCCGTTTTAATCTAATTTTTATTGTCTTGTGTAGCACTTTGTTATCTCCGCTTTGGAAGCTTATATTATTTTGATCATTATCCTTACATTACTATGAACATGTAGTAAAACGATAATATTACAAACAAACAAAAAGAAGCACAGTCATGCGCATTGTGTCTATCAGGGGAGATGGAGAGTGAGATGGAGAGCAGTGGAGTGCAGTCAGCATGCCGTCCACTTTGTATTGGATAGACCACATTAATTATTTAACAGCAAGGCTGCTAGCTATTATTACAGAAAAACAGTGGACTGCATCTGGACGCTTTCCTCATGTTTGTATGTCAATACACACCTTGCCCTCGTGGCCCCCCCGGACCTGTGCGGATCTCACATCTTAAAACAAATCCACGTTGAACAGCTTGTATTCACAAGGCTCGTTGCGAAACTCCTTCTCTGTGTCGAAACATCATCTTAACGGGTTAATCAGATGAGATACACTATCTTTGACTCAGAGAAAAAGAAACAAAGCACGTCATGGTCTGTCTGCATGGTTTGTCCCACCATGTAGAGAGAGAGAGAGAGAGAGAATTACTCATAGACAGGTATTAGAGCAAGAAAGCTACTAGAAAGAACAAGGGGAGTAGGTGATGGGGGGGGGGGAGTGGTTGCTAAGATTTGTTTGCCGTGTCATTTTTAGTTCTCCTCTCTTCGGTGTCACTCCTTCCTGTCTAGATGGGCATTTCTCTGTTATTCACTCTGAGGTTATGGTTTTAGATTGAGGGCAAAGCTCGGAGCCTGTAGTTTGTTTTGAAGGAATCCATTGTCAACACAGACGCAGCAGAGCTAGGATTGTTTGCAGAGTTAATAGTAGTTTGATGATGTCATTCTCAGTGACCTGAAGAGAAATTGACCCCTGTTGTGTGAGCATTTCTAAAATGCCACCTGCACAATTATAGCTGGAGTGTCCCTGGGCTGTTGTATGCAGGGTTTGTTTTATCTGAGACCGTCAGGCTCACACACACATATGTGAACACACACACACACACACACCATGTACTGCCGCAGTTTTAAACAGTTTAAATTAATAACAGTTGCTGACCCATTCCTCAACATCTTTTGAAAACATGTTCGTTGAATGTCAGTAGGAATTAGGTTCCCCGCAGTGATGTTGAAATAATTTATTGAGTGACTTAGAGCATTTCAGCATGATCCTTAGACAGCTATATTAGTTCACTGCATAGAGTACAACTCTAAAATAAGTATTCATGGATAGATTCATTTTTAACTCAACGACAAAAAATAGGCTTTGCTTACATTTAACATGCAGACACTAAAAAGAGGAAGAAAAAAAATTTGGGCATGGAGGTATTTATGGCAGGATGAGAATGCATTCATCAAACATTCACTGTTACTCCTGCTCACATGTCTTCGATGCAGATCATTTAAAATCTTTTCGGCTGTGTTTTGATGGTAAAAACACTGCTTTTTTTTGTTTTTTTTACATTAGTTTAATCATTATGTTGTGGTTGATTTTTACAAAGAGGAAAAATTTAATGGAAAAATAAAAAAACGAGGGCAGAGTAAGAAGCAGAAAGCAAAAAGAACAAATCCTCTAGAGAGATGTATAATTCATGCTATGCTCATGACGTAAAGTGTGTGTGTGTGTGTGTGTGTGTGTGTGTGTGTGTGTGTGTGTGTGTGTATCCTTCTGTTTTATTCTGTAGGATGATCACTGTGTATTTGCTGAATCCCTGTCTCCATGTTTTTAGGGTTCGGGTAGCCAGTACAGACTGGATTTAGCCAGCCAAGACCCATGTCAGTCATGGTGGGATCAGTCTCTTTCCTCACTTGAGGCATTATTCACTTCACTGGTGAGCTATGACTTTGACTGCGTGCATATTGTATTGATTGGAACAGTCACCGTTAGCACTCAATCTCAGAATCCACATACCAGTGTGTTCTTCTTCAATGTTTGAGAACACAAATAATATTTAAACAAGAGAAATAGAAGATGTCACTGGACCTGGTGCCAGCTTTACAAAAAAAGATTCAATATTTTCATTAGATGCTTTTTTTTAAAGAAAGGTTTCAGCAATCAAAATCATGTCATCTTATTTTCTTAAAGAATTTTTTCTTTTTTTATGAACTCTTTCTCAAGTACAATTACAGGGGTTACTTAATGAAGGCCTGACATTAAATGTCATACTTGTAATTAATGAAGCTTTTTAAAGGAGCATCTAATCAGTGCCATTTAAACTCCACAAATATTGATACAATAAACAATCCTCTGCTTTTATTAATAGTGCCACATTTTTGAAATTCTAACTTGGTATACTTTTGCTATCATAAAAAATTAAACACCATGACACAATACAAATTATGCTAATAATGTGCATACTCTATATCAATATCAATATTGTAGAGTTATTTAAAATGATATTATGACAGGTATTCATGTTTTTGCATGAATACAAAGCATTAACCAACACTTTTGATTAAGACATTTTAAACAAGTTTTACTGTTAAAAAAAAAAACTGAGTAATGGCAAGCTTCTAAACCAACCATTTCTCTGGCTTTTCAGCACTGCAACTTCTATTTCCATGTCAGACTGATATGTATCTGCCTGTCTGTTACTGTTCTATTTTGTTCCATGAAGAGAAGTTAGCAAACTAAGCATTTAACACTTATAGCCCTTCAACCTCAAAGCAGTGACCAACTTCATTACCTTCTTCTACAGTCAGGCACATGTAGAAGTAAAAAGAAAAGTTTTCAGGACTGAGCTTTAAGTGGTTGTAGCTGGGGAAAGGGAGTCTTTTAACACATGAGACTGATGTCAGGGAAGGATAGGTAATTGCTCTTTGGAGCCTCTAATAACTTTTACCTAAAAGTTATTTTTCCTTTTCTTTTCAGATACCCTTTAAAAAATGTTCTCTAAATTACTTTGTGAGAAGGCCGTCTGGTCCAATGAGAACTGGAGACTGACCTATAAGCTGAAATCATCACATTTGTACTTGCATCTAAGTGAGTTTCATATTACCACAGTGCTGGCCCTTTTTCAGAGAGAAATTATGCCACTGTTGGGAAAAAAAGTTACAATGGCTTCAAAGTCAACTTTTTCAACTTTTCAATTTCATTCAATTCACGCATGTTTCAGATAAGAAGACAGGACAAAAAACTCTGACCTGACTTAAAGATGGTAAACTTTGCTCATTTGTTCTTAAAAAATGCAGTTCGAAACACAAATCTTCCACTGGAGATGGACACACCACCAGCCCTGGACAACAAACGGAACCTTCTCCTTGAAAATTAATTAAAAACCGACGTGAACGGACGGACACAACAGATCCATGTAGCTGGTTTTGTAAAGTTAACATTACTAATTAACTGTGATTCTTCACCAATGGCTCCAACATGCTTCCCTTTCAGGTGCTCCTGCAGTGATGTTGTGTTGGCGTGTCATGTCAGATCAGCTTTACACATTTTGCAGCTAATTCTCTTCTAAGAAGAGTTTAATGTAAAGTGCTCCCAAACTAGGGTAGTACACTTTTCTCAACATAATTTCCTGTAATTCATCATGTGAGCTACACAAGGCGTGGCATTTGCTGGCTTACTGCGCGTTGCCACAGTGCAACATCACATAGACCAGAGGTTCTTAACCTGGGGGTCGGGTGCCCCAAAGGGGGCGCAAAATCATTTCTAGAGGTCGCCAGGAAAAACATGAATTAACATTTAGACTGCGGAATGTTTTTTAAAGGTTGTCGTAAATTTGTACGCTTCATTTGTAAATCAGGTGGTCCCGAAGAACACAGAAAGGGTGTTCTTCTGGTACGTCAGGGGGAGAAAGAAAAGATCAAGCCTGGAGCACATTGGACATAGGTGCTAGCTACTAAAAAATAAAGCGTTATTTGTTTACATGTATTAATCAGAGCATTCCCAGTAATCACTTAAAATCAGCAGCAAGAGGCGTGTAGAAACAGCTGTTTACAACGGTTTTCAGCTCTTTCTCACATTGTCGACTGGGGTGGGGGGGTTGCAAACACCAACCTCATTATTCTTGGGAGTCACAAGTGGAAAAGTCCAAGAACCACTGACATAGACCCAATTAATGGACTATGAAATTTGTTGCCAACTATTTTCATAGTCGATTAATTGTTGCAGCCCTAATTGTATGTAAAAGCTGCATATTGTTGAAACTATACCACGGGGCATGGCTGCAGTCGTCCCTCCATGAATTATAAAGAGAGGATTCCCGTGTGTGTGAAATGGCATTGTTCACAGTTTGTGTCACATCAGTGCATGTTTAACTAGGCAAAACAAAAGCTTTTGAATATTTTAGTGTTCAGGGACTGACAGAGTGAGGAGACCTGGCTGCACTGCTATTCTGCCTCCTCCTGTCTCGTCCTCTCCTATCTGGTGTCCTGTCCTCTCCTTTCCTCTGAAGTGCTCTCCTCTCCTCTTAGATTACACCACCCCGAGAAACACCACCTCAAAAAACCTACTCTCAAACTCAGCATCTCCATGTCAGACCAATTTTTTGCACAATGAAGCCAACAAGAATTGACTCACAACCATCCCTTTTCCCCATTTATCACTGCTCCATCTGTCCTGTACCACAGGCTACATTTGTTTCAGCGCACAATCCTTTTAAGCTCCCTCCACTGGGTTGAATAGTGTGTGCTAAAATGCAGTGTTAATCAAACTCCAAACAGGTACACCAGGGTTTGGGTCTCAGAGGTCCAGTAAAAAGGCAACACTATACAAATGATTAACAGGGGGGCTATTGAACAGATGTGGAAACAGAGACACAAGAGGAACAAAGAAATTTAGAGAGAGGAGGATTGTTTGAAGAATAAAAGGACGTTTAATATATTATTGTATATTATATTGGTATTATATCATATTATTACATTTAAGTCTTATTTAAATGAGCTTGCATGTCATCAGACCATTAATTCATGTAATGGGGTTTTGTACTTGGTGATGTGAGAGCAGCACAGATGGGGTCCTCATCTGCTTTTAAGTCTTTGTCTTCCTCTGCTGAGTCAACCACAGAGATTTACTTCACTGCTCCCTACAATCCACTTTGTGTCCTTGCGCAGGGGACTTGTCTGATTAGGCGTTGGCTGATTATGTCTGACTAGCCAGGCTTTTAAGTCACACGCTATCATGCATGAGGCCTGGTTAAAAGTTGATGGACGGATGAGACATTAACTGTCGAGAAGGAGAAACACTGCTGATGGCACGAGCGGATGCCGCCTAGGCAGCGGTTCCCAAACCGTGGGTTGAGACCTTCCAAAGGGGTCGCATAATAAATCTGAGGAGTCCTGAGAGGATTAATGGGACAGCACAGGATCTGCTACACAAAACGTTTTTTTGAAATTTGTTTTTCAAATGTTTCCACAATGATTGTTTTTTTTCTTGTGAATTTTTAAATAGATTTCTCCCTTTTGTAAAAAAAAAAATTGAATCATTGATACATACCACTAATACTGTACATACTATGGGTGACAAGAAATGACAAAAAATACAGTAGCAATTTGTTTTAAGCTGATACAAGTCAAAATTGTTTTGAGACATTGTACCGATGAAACAAAATTCATGTTCAGGCCATGATGGCAGTAGTTTCATTTTTTTGTCACCATTTATCAGTTGGTGGTAATATATCGTAATGACAGGTAATAATTATTAAGCATCTACTGTATTTAAATAATTATGCTTTTTATTAAATTAAAATGATAATATATATTACATAACAAAGCAGTCCCGTATATGGATTTGTTCACATCTGTGAACCCCACTCACCCAGGAGGAGAGGGGGTCTGGAAGTTTTCCACCCCAGTCCGCTCAATGAGTTCCTTTCAGCAGGCCAATGTTGTTGCACTATTTATATGTATTTAAACTGATGTTTTTATCTTGCTTTCATGATCTTACCTGTAGCACTTTGAGGTTTGTCTTAAATGTAAAGTGCATGACAGCAAAATGTATTATTATCATTATTATTAAATTAAGTTGTTAAGTAAAAAACACAAGAGAGGGATTCTTCCCACAGGTTGAATCTTTTCCCTGCTGATACAGTAACACTACCAAGGTGGATGTATCTAGCAGAAATGGCACGATGGTTAAGCAGAGTGACACAATAAAAAGCGGAGTCGTCAGATATTAATCAAGACATTTTAACTTTGTCAAGAGAACATTTGCCAGCTGCAAGGCGCACCGCTGATGTTTAGCCTGAGGGAGTGACAGACAGGAAGGGATCTTTTACCATCACAGCGTTTGATCACCGCCGTTACAGGAACACAGGTATCAGAGAGAGACTTGTGTCTATCGCAGCTGTTCAGACTCTATTGTGGGGCTTGTTTAGATATTGGTGGAAATGGGCTGAGGAATATTTAACTCTGAAGATGTAAGCCACTCTCTTTTTCCTCTAAATCCCCTCTCAAAAGTCATGGACCGTACAGTCGGAGCAGTTCTCCAAAACTAATTAGACGTGTGTGTGAGTCAAAACATTCTCCAAAGCTGTGTAATTGTGTGTTAATAGGCATCCCAGTACAATTACTTGACCTGCACATAATGGAAGGCTAATCAATGTATGGATCCTGCCCCCTACTGTCAATGATGAAAATGACATCTATAATCAATTAGTGGGTGTGCAGCGTTGAGTTGCTGCAGGCTGACGACTAAAAGCAAAAACATTTGGATCCCTTTTGGGGATAGAATATGCTGTTCAGACACCAAATAGCACAGTTTGGTTTTGAATTAGCTTTCATTATCGTATTTGTGTTTTATTTGGACATTCAAAGTGTGTTATCTTTTTTCATGTTGTTTTCTGTTTTCAAGTAATGAGTAGAATTTATTTTAAATGTATCTTAACTTCCAGCAATTTTACACTCCGCTTGTCCTTGTTTTTCCCACCTCTCTCACTCATAGAAAAGAAATCTATGGGACCTGTCACAACCACCCACCTCCATATGCAGGAGGTGGAACACAGCAACCTCTTCTGGACAACCGTGAAAGTAGCAGAGGGTTTAATGAAACCAACCCAACAGAAGTGAGTAATGCCTACTTTTTAGTAAAAGGTTGACACACATAGGTTACCAGAAATTATGACTACACTTCAGTAAATTAAATAGCATTTTAATGTCATTACCGTATTGCCGCTGTACAGTTATAGACTTTAAGTGCGATCCATTGACTCAAACTGACATCTCACAGGAAATGTTAAAATCCCACATGTCTGGCATCTCATCTGATAACAGATAACTAACTAGTAATTTGACTGGAAAAAATGTTGTATTATTGCCTGGGGAAGCGTTAAAAAGTATTCCATGATCAATGTATCTGATTAGTTTGCTTTGACGGTACACTGGTGAGCTAATCAGGCCAAAGGGATCAATGGAGCGGTTGTCATGCTGCCTTGCATTCCTTCTATCTTTGGATAACTACAATGTAAATGACTAGGTACTAAAGAAAACCCTACTGGGACGCATACTAAACTCTGGGCTGCATGGTGCACATGGGAATCTCTACAGACACTTAGCCAGTTCTTAATCAGTAGTGTGCGAAAAATAGGTCCCTATTACACAGCCCTCTCTGAGTCTCTTATCATCATATTTGTCAGAGCTGCTTTATTCATTTCCAGATCAGTTTCCTCCGACTGTAAACTTTACAGCCCTTGTAGCAACTCCTTGTGGTGTGATCCTTATTGTTGCTTAATGGCTCTGAACCTCTTTCTTCCTCCTTCTCTGCCTGTCTTTTCTTCTCTCTCTCTCTCTCGGGCAGTAAGAGCTACGAGGCCACCAGATGCTCTACCAGCCTATTTGTCTTGTCGCTTTCACAGACAAACTAATTGCTAAACAAAAGGTGCTGGCGTGTTCTGTCGAGTACCCTTGTAAATGCTTTACAACCACAGTTCCATTCTGCTGGATAGTTAAGTGGCTAATTATAAAAGGATCACAAAAGAGTCTGATTAGGGATAAAGGGGAGGAGGCGGAGGAAGAGGTTGGGGTCCAATAGTCTTCTATACATGGCAGATGACACGGTTATCTCAATAGAAATAAAATCTCACTGATGAAACTTCCCAAAGACATATAAAGAGCAGAATAAATCTTTAATTATTGTTGTCATACAGTTACTTTAGAGGGTTGAGATCATAGTGTGGTGTTAAAGTTGGGATGGCCAGACCGAATTGTGATCCTTTTCCACTGTAGACTAGTTCTGCATCTAATGATTATTTTCATAAGACATTCATCTGCTGGTAATTTTTGATTCATTGATTTATCATTTGTTTCATACAATGTCTGTTTATAATGAAAAAACGTCCATCACTGTTTCCCAAAGCCCAAAGGCATGTCCTCAAATGTCTTGATTTGTCCAATCAACAGTTCAAAACCCAAAGTTTTCATAGAATACCTCCTTTACTAAATACTGAAATATAAAAATACAAATATAACATTAACAAGTACTCAAAATACAGAAAAATGGCCTCAGTGCATGTCTGTATATTATGAGATTATAGTGACAAATACATTATCGTGTAAACATGTAATGTTTTTTGTATAATCTAGAACATTTAATATACTATATAATATATTTTATGAACTGAGGATAGTTTTATATATAAAGTCTTTATCTGAAACTTAACTAGAAACTAAAGCTGTCAAATAAGTATAGCGGAGTAAAAAGTAAAATGTTTCAACACAGGAACACCATAGTCAGAAAGAGAAAAGTGTGTGTGTGGGTGTGTGCATGTGTGTGTGTGTGTATGTATGGGTGTGTTGGTGTGTGTGTGTGTATGTGTACTTGTGAGCTTGTCTGTGTAGGGGCCGAGAAAACGGAGAGCCCCTGACTCCCTATCTTGACAAAGTTGGGTAATTAACGACAGAGGCTATTAAAGGGAGAATATTCAGCCAGTGATGAATGGCTTTAATAACAGGGCCATGTTCTCTCTAACAGAGACAGATCCTCCTGCCACAGTCTCCCTGCCCACCAGATAAAACTACCCAGACTCCCATCTCACCACCAATCCCATCTCTTCATCTTGCCTTTTCCCATCAGCAGTCTCGCTCTTTCTCCATTTTCTGTCTTTGTGTTTTCTCATTTCGCACACTTGTAAAAGATTTTTGCTTTTCTCTCAAAGTTTCCATCTGTTTGTAGTTTCAAGGTATAGTCACATGAGACAGCCATACACAAAAACATTCAGTGTACTGTCCACAATGGTGGTATGACATTTGTATAATAACTTAAGCGCCACCTTTTCATCCACCTGCATGTATATTTGTGTTTTTGTGGACGTGCTCGGGCATGTTTGTCTTGTAAAACATCGTTAGCCTCTTTGTGTAGGGGCCATGCAAATTGGACAGTTAAGAAACACCAGGACCGATTTATGTTTGTGTGCAGCCCTTTAACAGGGGCTGTGCTACTGCTTTATGTGTCCTTGTGGGGTTGGGGGCAAGGGCTTACCACAGGGGTCACATTCATCGCAGCCCTGTATTGCGAGATTGGTCCAGATGTCTATCCTCATTAAAACAGACCTCTCTGAAAGTGAAAACATTCAAATCGTGAGAGTTCAGCAGGCACTCACCCATGTAGGTGTGCTGGTGGCCGAGTGTTTAAGACACATATAACCACAACACCCCTAGTTCAATTGCTGTATACTCCTCTCTTTCTCTCTAGTTTTCTGTCAGTCTCTACTAACAGCTGTCCAATGAAGGTGGACCCTGTCAAAAAATAATCTCATGTTGTCTGTGATTTTGAAAATCACAAAAAATATTCTCTTTGCAATCTCTTTGCAGAAACAATGTTCCCCTTGGCCTGATGATCTACACACCTCACTGTGAACGGTTTTTACTGAAATACTTTCTTTGATACTGAAGTCTCTGTTACACATTGTTGACCGCAAGTTTTATTATTATCATCCAGAGTAAACAGGAGAATAATTCTGGAAAGACATGTTGAATTTAAATTTAACTTGCCAATTCTACACAAGCAGCAAAAGTTCATTCTACTCTCCCCATTTGTATTGGTGGAGGCAGAAATCTCAAAGGCATAAAGTCTATCTCAAAACCTAGACAAAAAACTCTAAACTACACACGTGACTAAATATTTCTACGGCAAAGCGAGAAAATGTGTTGTTTTCATCATTGGGGTGAAACCCCAATGTTCTGCTTGGGGTCGTTGAGACCCCAGGGCCTCCATATAAAAACATATACCTCATTTTGTTTTATCACCTTGACCCTAAATGACATTTGTATTCTCCTTCTTAAAAACATAAATTTGAACTATCTTTCAGAAGTCCGCTACTGAAAACAATATGTTAATTCTGTTAAGGGTCTCTGTTTAGCACCCCAGCTGTCAGTTGAATAGAATGGATTTTTTTATTAGAGTCCTGCCGCGCTGCCCCTCCCAAATCACAAATGATCCCTTTGAATTACTTTTTGGTAAAAGAAAACAAAATAAATTTGATCAGGCAGCCCATTTGAAGTGTCACTTTCATTAAATACGAAAGCCCAGTTTGTGACAAAAGAAAGAATTACTACTTAAATACTTTTTCACATGGGTTTAAATAATAATAATAAAAAAAGATTATTTGAGGTACAAAAGTTGTTTATTTTTTAGTCATAATTTATTATACATACAGCAGTGGGGTGTGTTTGACCTCAAATAATGTGGAAGTATATCCAATGTCAATAACACCACGAGTTAAATGGAAAGGAGAATGTGTACAGGATGATAATGAAAGGTATGTTTTTGTTTGGTTATGTGTACTTTACAGACTGGAAAAGTCCTGTACCCCAAGAATGGACAAAGACAGAAAAAGGACACAAAACATTGGCTTCAGGTTGTAAACACACACACACACGCACACAAGTTACACACGAGTTCCTCCCCAAACTGACTCCCATGTGTAGAGGGACCTTCGTACAGAGGTTGTAGCATCAGGATCTCTCTCACAGGACCAAAGGCAGCAAGTCCATTAAATACACATGAGAGTCTAATTAGGGCCCCCCTTGTGCAGCGGGCTTTGAGGGTAGGAGTCATTGGGGAACGACACTGCCAAGACCCTGACACTCAGAGAACACACTCTGCAAATTAATAGAGAATGACCAAGAAGTACCTCTGTGACTGACTGGGACCTCTGCTTCCTTGGAGGCAAAAATGTTCACTGCTGATTGCTCTCATTAAATTTTGTTATAGTGATTATGAAAATATGTCTGGAAAATGGGATAACTCTTAGTGTGCGGTTAGTTTGCATACAATGGTAAATTTTATATAAATGTTTAATATTTATGTCGTTCATGTGACCTTTAAATGAGACCAGGGAGAAGCTATTGTTGAGTATGTGTTTTAGTTTGTGGCCTCATTTTTACCCAAGTTATCTGCTAATTCAACACCATTAAACCTCTCTGTTGTGGTCTTTAAATGAATGATAGTCAACCATCCTGAACAAGATTAACATAACTGATCATTTTGCTAATTTGTTCCGAATTCAAGCAGGGAAAAAGGAACTTGACTATATTTCCCATTATAATTAGGTTGATAATAACGTTGGATGAATTATTGCATTTTTGTTATTCAGGAGGAAAGTCTTTCCTCTGCTGCGTGTCAGATGAGATATTAGTGCGGACATAATTCTTATTCTGGCAGCAGCACTGTGACTGATATTATTTAAATTACACCTCCTTGGGCAAAGTATTCGGAAATACTTTGCAGATGGGAATTTATCACAAATGGTGTTGAGAAAATGAGGCATATCAGGGTTTGATTATGCTGACAAAAATGTCTTTTTTTCATAGTGACATGACTAATAACTAACAACACACTGAGGTGTACAGTACTCTGAAATCTGGCCACATCTTCCCATGGCCTTATATCCTGATCTATTTACCTGTTTATTTGTTTATTTTATGATACTTGATAGATAGATAGATAGATAGATAGATAGATAGATAGATAGATAGATAGATAGATAGATAGATAGATAGATTTCCTCCATTTCCTTCGTTGCTGAATATACAGCTCCCCTCAGCTTTACGGAGCTTTTCAACGAGTTTTAGTTAATTGTTCAGCGGTCCGGCCCCAACTTTTCAGTTATAAAGCTAAAAAAACCCACTGTACATTATCTGCTCAACACCAAACAACTAAATGGACACAATTAGTGACAAGCTGCTTGCATTGTGTAGCATTTAGAGCCTAAAGAGCCAGATATTTTCCTCAGGATTTGGTAGAGACCAAAAACAGAGTTAAAAAAGATGCGTATTGGACTTTACAAGGTGGCCACGAACATTAAGGTGCCACAACGCTTCCTGGTGGAGATAGTATGTTCATGATGATGTGCAGTGTCACATGGCATTTAGTAATGACCAAAAACATACATTTTGGTCTTGACTTCAGAGTCTCCTACATGCCCTGTGGCTAACTGTGGTACACCAAAAGCCAAGACTGTTGAAGTTACAAGGCAATTGTTGTTGGATGCACAGTCTCTAGTGGGTTTCTTAACTGTACTCCAAGGGATGTTTAGTGTTCCTTTGTCTTTATGCTGTAGGTTTAATCAAGGCACTGAACAAAAATTGGATCTTCCACGTACAGATGCTGTTTTCACAATCAACTGAAACCTCTTAACGACACGCAGGTGATCTCTGTTTAACTAATTGTGAGACCTTTAAAACCAATTGGCTAAAGCAGGGATGATTCAGATGTGTCTTCTAAAAAAGCCACATTATATCTACCTTGATTCAGCTGTAAAGCAAAAAAACATGAAAAGTTTAGAAAGGGGGAGAGGGAGAGAAACCCATGTAAGTGTAACACGGCATCTGTACAGTTGGCATTGTGTATCATATCTGTAAACTCCACTGCTCCGCTCTGCTTTTTGTTCTCCTTTGCTGTGACAGCTTTGGCCTTTAAGCTGAAAACTGTTATCACTCGGGCTTCACATTTTAATAAGTGCATCATTAACATCATCATGCCGAGCGTTCTGTCGCAGTGACTGACAGCTGTTTTGACACTCTCTACCTATTCTGCTGCACACACACATGCAGTTGGAGCGCTGCCTTACAATAATGCAATACTAAAAATGTCAGCAGCTCCATTTAACTTTATTAGTTTTAAAGCCAATGGCTAAGGGAATTTTTTTTATGGCCCACTTTCTTAAATATCTTAGAGTGAGATAGTGCTGTCTAAATTGTATTATACATTAAAAATGTCTACAAGTATATGGCAGCAGCTACGCAGGAAATGTAAAGCACACTTTTTATGGCACACAATTCAATGTAAACTATTGCAGATAATATACTTGTACTCATTTGTGGACCACTGTATGCTCACACTGATGGGAAAAGACCATGTTGGCCAATTTGCCTTCTGTATTAAACACAACAGACCCTTTCTCTTTGCCTTTAACATGCCAATCTGACACATGCCTCCTTTAAGCGTAGAGGTAAACTGCACATTAACTGAACCTTAACCCCACATTTGTGGCCAGTGAGTCATTATCCAACACAATCTCTTACCTTTTGGTGTCTAATACTGCTCTATTACTTTGAATTATCATACCATATCTGAAATTATTATGGGGTGTGGTGCGGTTGGTATTTTAACATAAACCTGCCTTTCTCAGAAGATTACAGTCACTTCTGAGGAAAGTTAATGCATCTAGGTAGTCTTGCATTGTTTTCAATCTTGACTCTCTGTTAATTTATGTACTGTATTGTCGTAATTGCGAGTATTGTTGGTCAGATTTGCAGACAATCGTCTGTAAGTCGGACCAACAATACCCGTCAGTGTATCAGCTGTCTGGCTACAATATCTCATTAGTCTTGATTTTTTGAATGGCCATAAAGATATCAGAAATGTAAGGAATAATAATAAGATTGTCATACATTATCCCCTAACTATCACACCAACATGTTCAACTCAGATTGACAAAGTAACCAAAATTAAATATTGGGGATTAGAATGTAATTATGGATCTTTCCAAAGTCTGATAGAGCAGGAAAATTGAGTTCTGAATATTTCATAATGCGCAGCACCATCTTTGTTGAGGAAATTATTTAGGGATAGCATTTGCCGAATGGATAAAGGTTCATTGCAAGGCACCAGAGTGCATTCCGTACGCCATTCATCCTTCCTCAGACACCTAAAAACTATTAACTGTCATCCAAACCTATCAAGCTGTGGCTATAGGTTATTTGTGCCACACATAAACCATACTTGTACAACAAATGTGCACTTTTTATTGGCAGATGAGACCGCACTCTCCCAGCCTCAGCCACTACTAACCCTGCCAAGAAATGGTAACTCATGCACACACTTCTCTGATTTTGAGTTCAACCACAAAATTGAAGCATTTTTTAAAACAAGCATGGATTCTTTAGGCAATAAGAGTAAAGATGTTCAGACAAGTACAACTACCAAACAATGATATCCGCATCATCATGCAATAATATCACCATTACAAAGGAATACAAACCAACGAAAGAACTTAAGGTTGGATAAATTACACACTTATATGAACACTGACTGGGATGTAAAAGAATAATTTTGTCGCCGCTAGAAAACATATGAAGAAATGCCAGTTTTGAAAAATGTCATCTTTAAAAGGCAAATCTAAATGTCAGAGAGACTGATACTTTACACATAGAGAGCACTGCCTTCTGGGTGTAGCACAGAAAGGCGTGAGAATAATATTTTTTCCCAGTTGAAATGAACTGCAATTACCCGGCATCAAGCATACAAAGCAGTACACTCACAAAGCAGTACACTCACAGTCACATAGCCTGGAGAGGAGTGCGGTAGCTGATCGCAGCATTACTCAGGAAATCAGAGAGAAAAAGCAACGAAAGCAAAGAAAATGTCTTTTTTTAATGTCAGAGGGAAAAATAGATACTTTACCGTTACAATCTGCAACATGCTGCTGAGATGTTATTAAATATAATGAATCTAGGGGCAAATAATCTGAAAGGATTAGTTGATGTATCAAGTTCATCAACAGAAAATTACTATTTTTATGATTGATTGTCAGTTTTCACCTTGCACTTTTTTTAAAAGAATGATACTCGATATTTTCAGAACATTTTACTTTAACTCCCTTTACAGCTGTTTCACAACATTACATTTAGAGTTTTATTATATTAACTTGTGCAAGAAAGGTATCACATGTAAGTGTGTGCAAGTGCTTTTTTTCAACACGCGTGTGTATTTCCTCCTCTGTTTATTAGTGTGTGGGTGAGAGTTTAGTATGGAGTCTAAACTCTTGCCCAGAGCAGATATAAAGCAAGTGGAGTAGCTAACCTTGTCAAGGTCTAAAGTTGCATGGTGAATGTCAATCTCATGAATAAGCAAAGCAGGAATAAAACCTTCCTTGGTCCTCAGATTGTTTTAAAGTTTCCATGGAAAACTTCTCAGTGGGGAACACGAGCAAAGGCCTGTGTGGGTGATTCAACCCCATTTCAATCATCAGTTGGGCTTCTGCAGGTAAGTAGCTGAATAAAAGCCAAAGAAAGAAGAGGAAGAAGAAATGGACAAAACGGAGTTGCTAGCAGAGATGAAGACGGAGGAAACGAGGTGGTAAAGACAGAGCCGGCAGACATGGGAGTTGGGAAAAGAGAGGTCAAAGAGACAAAGACTTGGCTGTCAGCTCTCTGTTCCTGCTGTCCCAAGTCATGTGTTTTTGTATTCATGGATGAGGTCATGTGTTAGGTCAGGGATGTCTAATCATAACTCAGGGATTGCTAATCTTAACAGCTCCTTCCACAGGGCATTTAGGTATCTCTTCAACCCAACAGAGAACCACCAGACTCTTCTCTTAGCATGCAAATGAGACAGAAACAAATGTCCCGTCACTTCTGGGGCTCCATGTCCCAAAGTGCTTTAACACTCCTCCTGTCAACCCCCCTCTTCAGCTGCTTCAAAAAGCCCTCATGCACCTCCCTCACTCTTCTTTCCTCCCTCTTATGTTCTTTAAATGAGCTTTCCAACTCCACTTCTTTCTCGCAATTCAATTTTACAAGGCCATTATCCCGAGTGTAATGTGGAGGTTAAATATATCGGGGCAGACGTTATGTGAAAATAATTAGTTCTAATGAATAATGCACTCATTCTGCTGATGAAGGATGGTTGTCAGGGTAATGGAGTGCAAGGGAGGGGCCCCTCTGACAAATGAAATTAAAATATTTAAACACTGTTTTACAATATTACCGGGCCCTCACACTCTTTCCGTTACCTACTCGCTACGGAGCCGGCCGGCCTCTATGTGACATGATGTGCCATTACTCAAGCACAACATCTGTCTCGTTAAAGACAGAGCCCAGATACAAGGAGGAAATGTCCCCCACACCACACTTTTACAGTACCTTACACCACAGCTAATCATCCCTGCCCTAGTAATCACTTTGAGGACATCACAGAAGCCAATCTATATCGACAGCCCGTCAGTCTGCCAGGTTATATTTCGCTCCCTTTATTTATTGCCACTACACTCATTCAGCCTCTTACGATCTCATTCTGCACCCATCATGTGACAATGAAGAATGTCGGTTTTAAATTGTCCAGTTTACAGCACCCTTCCAGCCAATTGGCTGTCTGGAATCAATAATGGTGGACCAAGCCCTCTTTGACTGATAAATGGTAAAGCATCAACACTATTTCCTTAGACATAATGGTTAGACGTTGCTAGAGGAAAGTTATAGCAGGGGACAGAAAGCTCATGAGCTCATAATACATATTGCTTACTGATTCCTTTGCAAAACTCTCTATAAGGTTAGATGACTCTTTGGATGGATTGGTTCACCCACTTTACTAAAAAGCATCCACTTCCTGTGACTTTAGCTGATTTGAGGCAGTAGCTCGGTTCATAGGGACTTGGCTTGGGACCTGGAAGGTTGCCGGTTCGTGGATCAAGGATGGATTGTGGACTGGTGCTAGTTTACCTCAAGTGTGCAAGGCAGGTTGGGAAGGCACCGAATGCCCAACCACCCACCTGTCATGGGCAGCCCACCTCATTCGGACATCTCTCTATTAGTGCATGCGTGTGTTTTGGCCTGTGTGTAATAACTAACAGCAGAGTGAAAAACTTGAATATCCCCTTGCGGAATCTATAAAGTATGTCTCAATCTTAGTTATTTTTGTTTGCCCTGTTTTTTTTTAGATATGTCTAAAATTTCTGCCACCAGTCCAATACAATGGAAGTTAATGGAATTCCATTTGTGACACTCACAGTGCTAAAACATTCTTTATTTACACAAAGCTAAAATTCTACTGGTACACCCACGCGAGCAGCTGTGAGGCTGTACAGCTGTACTTTGAGCTAAATGCGAATGTCACCATGCTCACATCAACATGCTGATACTATAGAGATATGTTTAACATGTTCACCATCTTAGTTTAGTGAGTTAGCATGCTAACATTTGCTAGCAATTAAGAATAAATCTGAGGCTGAATATCATTAGCTATGCAGGTATTATAATTTTTTAGAGATCACCGTGTTCCATCAAATCATTAGTATCTATCCTGAGGGGAGCATGGATGTGTTTACCAAAGGTCATGGTAATCCCAACAATGGTTGCTGAGATATTTCAGTCTGGTCCAGTTGGCATGGGAAACAACACAGTTGACAAAAAAAAAACATTTTTCAAATGTAATATTTTAATTCTGTGAGCAGAGCAAATTAAATCTCTCAAGTGAAAGCTGTAAAACCTGGGCAAATGAAATCAGAACTATTGGCATGGGTTATGGATAGATACATGCCACTTATTTTGTGAACTGACCCTTTAAAAAGGCAAGAGAAATGGTACAGCATGACAGCTATGCCCTGGTGAATCCAAAAGGGACATATTAACAATTCTTGGCAGCAAAATATCACATTTTGTCACAAATCATGCAACTCTTTTAGTCAGGGTTATGTTCAGCTTTCACGGGACAAATAGCAGTTAAAAAAATGGTCTGTAAGCACTGAAGTGTGCTGCTCTTTCCCTAGGGCTTAGGAGACCATGGCCAGCTACATCTGACAACTTTCTTTTATTAACCTCATATTTTGCAGATTGGCAACATACAGTATACATTTGACTTGTAAAACAGACTTAATTACAAGGGCCCGTACCATGCAAGCCACACATCAAACAGTGAGTTACAGTTAAAGCCTATGATCTCAGTCGCCTTCTCTCTTTTCTTTCTTCTTTCCTCCCTTGCCTCCTCACACCAGAAACACTGATTATAAGGGACATTAAAAGGGAATTACAGTGAAACAATTTACACTTAATGTAGCAGTCATATGAACAGGGAAGAAGGATGGACAAAGATATAGCAGTATTAATAATACATGCTTTAATTTAGCAGCTGGGAATGCATTGAGCAGGATCAAGGCACAAGGGAAACACGGACAATGAAAGAAGAGTGGTAGAGAAGGGGGAAGCAGTGAGAGAAAGACAGCTGAAGGAACAGAAGAACGATGAGAGGCTGAATGACAAAGAAAGTGTAAAACAGTGTGTAGAGGGTAAAAAGTGGACGAGGGAGGATGAGAACGTGTTGCTGTGGGTTTTTTCTGCACACTGTGATTCATGGGCAGTAAATATGCAAAGCCTGATGGCCATAAGGCAATCAGAGGAGCGGCACTCATCTACATGTTGCACAGTGGGCTATAATCCATCTGAGGGGCAAGAAATAATGATACCAGGAAGCAGGAATAAGGGCAGGGTCTGTTTATTACCTCAGACAGATCCATAATGCATACAGATGTTGGGGAGGCATGCAGCAGCCTCTGGCCACAGCCAGAGACAACTCCATTGAAAAGTACCAAAGGTAATATTGTTTTAAGTTAAATGAAAAACAATCTTCTCTAAGCACCTGTTAAGGCATTTAAGTTCGCTGTCATATAAAGTTTTGAAACAAGTGCTAGAGCTCTAATGATCACTGACAGATAGAGGAGAAGCTGGGATGGACATAAAGTGTTGCACCACGAAGGCAACAGTAAGATCACCCATAAATGCTATGCATACATACAACATGGATGCACACTCAGGTATAGGCAAATGAAAGGTCATAATTTGGTCCAAATAGTCCCAATTGATTAATTATTATCTTGATTATCATTATGTCTATACATGTATTACAAAAACCTACCACTGGCAATAAAACTGTTATTTGACTTTTTGGTGTCATTGTGTTTATTTCTCTTTACTTGCAAGGACATAAATACATACACAAACGTACACAAGCTCTCAAACACAAAGGCCTTTTCCGGTCTCCTCACATAAGACATTAACACCATGATCCTACTGGTGCTCGAGTAAGTAATACATTGTGTTGAACATTGATAAACTAAAGCAATTACCTGCAGGGCAAGCAAGTCAGCTAATTTAAAGATACTGGGTTTGTTCATGCAGTGGGAGGCTCTTAATAGGCCCCAAGGGTGAAAGATGGCACCTTTATTACATCTGAGAGGTCAGCCCGGTATCACTGTATTAGGATTGATCTTTTGATCCCTGTCTGGAACCGCCCATACTGTACCAACCCCATCTGGTTGAGAAAAAAACAGCTTATCTGGCGCAAAGGGTTAACTCTGCTAGCCAGGCCGTCTAATTGAGCGCCACACATCTCAGCGACACAGCAGAAACAGGAACCTAGAGGGTCGTAACAAGCCAGGCATGACTTATTCACATAATAAACCAAGCAGATATCTAAATGAGCCATTGAGCTAGCCAGAGGGAGGGAGCCCATTAGGCCGTGTGGACTATGGGTACATATTTGTATATCTACAATTGCCCTATCATTTGCATATGTGGCTGGCTATAGAAATGTGTGCTTATACCCAGGGGCCTAATGACACAACAGAACAACTTTGTACTCATTCACAGTATCATAAACAAGTCAGAGCCACATTCCTTTAATTTAAACACAAAGTGATGATGTGAAGAATCAGTTAGGTTATATTTAAAACAAAGACCTGCTTCATACCCACCGTTTAACAACTGGGGGGAAACATCTGAGACATGAATAGTAAATGTAACCTTAAAGGAATAGTTTAACATTGTGGGAAATGAGTTTATTTGCTTTCTTGCCAAGAGTTAGATGAGAAGTCGAAACCATTCTCACGTGTCCGTTAAGTATGAGGCTACAGCAAGCCGCCAGTCATCCAAAGTGTTAATACAACAATGTGAATACCTGACCCTTTCTGGCCTGGAGCTGCTGCCATGTGCAGACTAAAAAAAACTTTTGATGAATTCAAAGAGGCAAACATGCAGAAAAAGCACTGCTCCTGTGATTATGCACTCATATTCATCTATGTAATGTTATGTTGTTCAGTTCAAACAAATAACACACCATTGTTTCCAATCAGTCTTGTGGTCAAAGGTCAGCTTTTAATGTGACCTCTGACACATAATTAAATTGCCATCTTTAACCTCAGTTACAACCTGTCACAGAGCATTGGATTACACGCTGCAAATCACTCCACCAATCAATGACAGGAGCAAGGGCAGAGGGCGGGGCCTGCTGTGTCCAGTGGTGTCTGTGCAGAGATTATCTTTAATGAAGTTGAACCGTACAGTGATCATGTTAGTGTAAGGCCTGATTACATTCTGAATGATGTACAGCAATAACACACTCATCCTAACAGGGAAGAGGATGTTGCAGATAAGAACCACTCGCCATGTCCAGTCACATGACTTGTTTCCACTTTAGCTACAGTATTAGGCATGCAAATTTATGGGTGAAAGAAGCTACCCCAAAGACGTCAGTTGAAAGCTACCTCTGGTCCGCTGATTTGGCTAATTACTCCCTTTTGGCTCTGTTTTTGGTCTCTACCAACTTTACCAACATCTTGCTCTTTAGCTGCTAAACGCTCCACTATGTTCACTAGCTAGTCGCTAACTGTGTCTGTCTGCTGGTTAATGCTGAGGAGGTAGTGTGCAGTGGCTTTTTACAGATTTTTCGATGTAAACTGCTGTGGCCGGAAAATGTTGTGAGAGCATTGAAAGTGAACCGAAACAGTTAAGTTGCTGGAAAGCTAAACAATGAGCCGTCAGCTCTCCTTTTTGACCATCCCTCTCGCTCCCGCTGCCTTTCTGTTTATACATCCATGGCCTTTCCCCTGTCCTGTGCACAGGCATGGACGGAATGTTGTGTGGCGCGTTCCAGCACTTTGTTTGTTTTCCATTTACAGAGCCAGGGATGTTTAGGAACACCAGGTTTTTCTTTCATAGCACACACAGAACGGAAAGCTAACGGCCACTGAGGAGATGAATTCAACAACAAAAAGCTGTATTGGATTAGAATCGCAAACTTTACTTTTAAAGGATTTGAAATTACTTTCCTTACTGGATTGACACAGATCTGGTGAGATAAATGTGGTAAAGAAATCAAGCAAATGAGTGAAAGCAAATTGTCAACTATTCTTGATCATAAATTGGGACATCAATTCGTAAGTTTTAGTCAAATTAAACTTTTGCTCTGGAAATATAATGTCTACTGAGAATAGAGTAACATCCACTTTAAATAGTGCCCAAAAAAAGAAGGAAAAAATAATACAATGATAATAATAATAATAATAAGTACAGTAGCCTTTATTCCAGTCCAGGATATGTTGGCTCCAAGCATTGCCATGTTTTCAGTTGTAAACAGATTAGATGCAGCTATGTGGTTGCATCATGACTGAAGGACATTTATGGTGATCTGCAGCTTCGGGGATGCCATGTTTTGATTTATTGATGGTATTTCCCTGCCCGCAGGGTTACCTGGGATGTGCGGTCAGCAGACGAGGTCAAAGGGCTTTGTTATGTCTAACACAGCAGTATTTCCCCACAAACTGAGGATGATGGAGAGGGGTTTTAGAAGAAACAAGAGTGTTTTTGTCTAGCAGGTGAGTAATAACAAAAGGTTTCTTTTATGGAACACTACATTTTACGAGTGAAGCTTTTCATCTGAGGTTGCCTTTATCGCACAGGCACTAACTCCACACCAAAACTGCAGCTGCAGTTACAGAAAAAAATGTGTCCCCAAACTCAAATGATCCTGAATGACTATGCTGATTATGATTTAGGGTCTGCTAGTTTTGTCTCAAACTGTGCCTTGCTTTGTGGCTGGGGGCCTGTGTTGTTCAACGGGTTGTCGGGGTATAAATACTAAATTAATCATGCTTTGGCTCAACTTGCTAGGGACTGAAATTTGCTTATGGAGGCCCATGATCACATAAAATATTAATGGCTTTACAGAGAACTAGCATTTTAGCGATGGGGGCAAAAGGCATATGAAAGCGTAGAACAGAGGAACTGGGAGGGGTCACTGGTGATTTGAGATCAGAAACACCTCCTTCAAATCTTTGCCTTAATTAGATAAGAGACACAGACACATATATAAGTGACCCACACTTTGTGTTAGGACATTATCCATCCATTAGGTTGAATTTTGTAGGCATTATTCTACAAAATTGGGCAAAAGTTAATTGGTACTAATTGGCATGCAGAAATGTTTTTGTGTTGCAAAAATGCAGGGATGATATTCAAATGAATATGAATAAATACATTAAAAGTGTTTAATGTTATGCATTTTCGTAGTCGTTGTGTATCCATATGACCGACTTCGTGAGCCCCCGAGGACTTGTGAAAGATACTACAATCGTTTTCACTGGCAGACAGCAAATCTCCAAGCAAACAAAAGTACTTTAAATAAACATATTTTTTTTCCCAGTCGAACATACTTTCAATTTCATCTGCATACTTCGTACACAAAAGAGAGAGAGAGAATACATTATTACAGCTCATTTCAAAATTTCATGCCATTTGTCTACTTGACACAAATCAGAAAGTAAAGATTTTTATAATGGATGACACAGATGCTGTAAACTTGTTAGCCCATATTTCCTGAGCTCACACAGAGAATATAAACTTCCTCTGCCCACTGAGACACAAGGGGAGACAGGCAGAGCGCTAAGACACTGCATGCCGGTCACATCACCACTGAAGTGGCTCGAGACGACATGGGGCACAGTCCTACATTTTCTGTAACACAATTATTTGTGTAGCTGTTCTACAAATTGCTACTGAACAATTGTCAGGAAATGTGGGTATTTGTGACAAAACAAACCAATTAACATGACATATACAAGCTACAGGTTTGTAACACAACTACACAAGCGTGCAGGTAAAACTGCAACAGCACGTTTGATCGCAAATTATGCTTGTGTGAGTTTGGTGGCACCACAGTAGGTAAATGAGACGACAGGAGGGGGCATTTAACACTCCTGTACTGAAAGAGGGAGAAATGAGGGAAGGTGTTTTTTTTGGTGGCATGGGGGAAAAGAGCTTAAATGATTAACAGTGGATTTTCTACAAGAGCAAATCGGATTTCTCACAATTATCTCTGCAAGCCTGACAGGCACCAGGGGTGGCCCAGGAACACCAAACTTGTGGACACTGATTGGGTTATTTGTCCTCCTTTAGTCAAGGCTGAGGGATTGTGGGAGGTGTTCCGTGGATAGCCTCTGTGCAGGTGTACACTAACCCCTTACGGAAGCAAAATCCCTCTTACCTAAACAAAACAACTAATACTAATATTGTTACATTGTCAGTGTGGTGGAATTTCCCGGAAACACCATGTTGTGTTATGATGAGACTAAAGGGAAAGCATAGACAACACCAGGTCACAGGTCAGGGGATACGAATCTCCAGCCAGTCTCTAATAACCAAACATGTTCATGTATAATTATGTAATAATAATCATAACAATGTATACTTTATTAATCCCGCAAGGGGAAATTACAATGTTTCCACTCTGTTGTTATTACACACATTACGCACAAGCCTGAATTACACACACACGCTCAGTACCCATACATAAATGGAGAGATGTCAGAATGAGGGGCTGCCCATGGACAGGCGCCCTGAGCAGCTGGGGGTTCGGTGTTATGCTCAAGAGCACCTTGGCAGTGCCCAGGAGGTGATCTGGCACCTCTCCAGCTACCAGTCCACCACCATACTTGTACACATGTCTCTAAAGATTTAGTTGAATGCGGGCTGTATGATAAAGCCTTTTTTTTTTTAAATCTGGACAGTATCTTTTTGGAGGTTGGTGGGCCCGCCACACTTTAGCATCCCAGAGAGAGAAAGAGATGCTGAACTAGCATCTTTGTTTACCTTAAAGGTTCAGCTAAACGTAACGTCTCTAGCATGAGTTTAAATATTCCTTCAGGAAGACAAGAACCTCAGAGAGTTGGAACGGCACTGCACAATAACACATTGTGGTTGAATGTGCTTAATTGTCTCCTCAATTGAGTGTTCATTAAATGCTCCTGTGTAATTGGTCAAGGTCTCCCAAACCTTGTTCACATATGTAAATTGAGTTGAGCTGCTCCTGAGTTTTTCCTTAACAGTCAGGACTTACTGGGAAACTTGAATAAAACAGAGCCATAATTTGGTATTAGTAATACCTGTGTTTCCCTACTACATCAAAGTGAAAAAGAAGAGGACCATGTTATTGGCTTTCCTGGATCCACTGCAGTTTGCATGCCGCCATCTTCTTGACACACACAGCTCTTTCAAACCTGAAGAAACAGGTAAGCACTGTGGGAGTCATGTTCTTTGACCTCTTGAGTGCTTTCAACATCCAGCTGTGCCTTCTAAGGAATAAGGTTCTGGAGATACAACTGCACACTAACGCTACATCCTGGATTATGGATAACCTTACTGGCTGGCCGCAGTAGTTCAGAGTTGATGGCTGTACCTCTGAGGTTGTGACTGACAAAAACCAGCGCACCTCAAGGAACTGCTCTGGCAACATTCCTCTTCAAACTCAGACTTCTAGTTTAAGTCTGGTTTCTAACACATCCAAAAGTTTTCTGTTCATTGTTGTATGCATCACTGACGACAACTAGGAGTACCAAGGACTAACAGAGAGCTTAATTACGTGGTGCAACAACAATTACCTGAAGCTCAACCTTACCAAAACCAAAGAGCTGGTTGTGCCTCCATGTCCCATTTAACAAGGGGCTCAAATCAATAAATAAAAAAGTGGACTGGTCCCTCAACTCCGACCCAGCCCACATGGGGCACACACTCTACTGATGAGCTAGAGGACTGCCCACCTCGTCATACTGTTGTCATACTGTATTGTACTATTGCATATGATAGATAGCCTACCATGTTACAGTATATCCTTATTTTATACATTGATACGCTATTCTGTTATTGCCACGCTTTAATATACTCTTCTAAATACCCTATTATTGTACTATATTATATTATTCTATACTGTACAGCAGCTGCAGAAGGCACAAACACACATATTGAAGCAAATGAGACTGCCCAATGTAACTTTGTTACAGTAACTGTAACTTTTAACAGTAAATGTAATTTGTTACTTCCACCACTGCATTTAATTCCCCAAGACACCATTAATGTTAATTTAAGCAAAGTTCTCGCAGAGAAACTTTTCTACTTTGAATTAAATATAAAATTAGCAATAGCTTAAAATCCTATATTGTTGATTTTCATTCACCCACTGAAAAAAGATGGCTCAAGGCAGATAAAAACATCTACAATAAATAAATAAAAAGTAATTTAATACAACAGCACTTAGATACTGTTACAGTACATATAACATTACATTATTAAATGTTGGAGAAAGAGTTGTAGCTGGATACTGCAGACAGACAGCTCCTGTAACAAAGAAGACACATGTTCTTAGTTATTGTTGCATTTGTATTATCATGTATATTTTTGTTAAAGTATTAGACTTTTGTTAGGCTAGGCAATACTTTCAACATTTCAGATTATGTCATGATCTTACCTTGGCATGGAAATCAGTGCAATATATTAGGTTACCTTACCAATCCCAAAAAGGAACAATACACAAAAAAGTGAGATTTGATAGAAGTAGGAATTTTGTAGGAAGTTTGCTCTTTAGGGGAAGAAGAAGATTTTTTTGTTATTTGAAATGGTCTTTTCACAGCTCTTATACGAGTGTTTTTTTTCACCACGTCATTTTCTTTTTTTCATCTTTTTTTTGGCAGTGTTTTTTTTTTTTTAGACCATTTCAATTCTTTATTTTTTGTACAATCCAAAGTAAAGCCAAGAACTGAGAGGCCAAGCTTTCACACAAATCATTTAAATCCAGACATAAAATATTTACACATGATCATTTAAACCAGTCAACCTAATATAACCTATTCTGCAAAAGCTACAGTCTGTCAGTCAACTTACAACACTGGTTTTGTTTTCTTAAACAGAGTTCAACAAAGGTGTTTTTAAGTGATCAGCTGTCACATGTCCAGACAAACTATGTGTTTTGTGAACCGAAATAACAAAAAAAAATACAGAATTATTTCTACATTAAGAGCATTAAAAAAATTCACCATTGTTGCATCTGGTATACACGTTAAAATTAGTCAACCTCGCACATGGTTCTTCTGCCAAATACACATTTGTGAGGAGGAAAAAAAAAAATCTAGCAAAACTAAAATGTGCCTTGATGGTTCATAACAGGCATTGAAATCCAATGAAGTTGTCTGGATGTTACTGGTCTTCCACACCAGCGCCACCAGGCGATCTTCATCTGCGCCAGGAGCGAGGCTCGTTGTCGTCTTCTTCCTCATCATCATCCTGCAGTAATGCATCATCACTCAGCGACTCTTCTGGGTACTGATAGGCAAAAAACAACAACTTGAGATTCATGTTCTCTATAGAAGATTACAAAGTGAAGGAAATGCACTTTTAGGCAGAAAGAACTGTTATCTGGAGCATCATCTGCACTCAACTCGCAGCATTTATATAAATGGTCTCAAGAGGGACTATATTCTCAGCTATCAGAGTATCATGCAACAGATAGGCCAGCTGCTAAATGAAAGTATAAGTGGCCCTGCAAAAAAGCCACATAAAGGCAATCCTTGCTGTAATGTGTAATGGCTCCCTCTTGTGTTCTCAACATGTACCAACAAGAATTAAATTTAATAAGCTTTCAGTATGGTATCTGAACAGAGATATTCCAAAAATCTTCATGAAAGCGATTATTTCGTACAGGATTTTTATTCCAGGATCAATATTAGCACTGAAAGCAATGGCAGATCCTGCCTGATCTCTCTCCTTAAAGTTCATATTTATAGCCAAAAACACAAATCTCGATCAGCTACCATGGATGCTTTAAAGACAAATATATGCACGGTGAAAAATCTCCACCAACCTCGTCCTCTTCTGGTTCTGCCTCATCAGCATCCGCCGTACTGAGAGTCGCGGCGGCCTTATGCCAGGCCAGGCGTAAGGTCTGGTTGTTAAACCTCACTCCATGAACAGCTGCCTACAGGTGGGGAAAACCCAGAGAGCAGAAGGGGAAAACTTGATTAGAGGAGAAAGAGATCATCAAGCATAGAAAGGTGGAGGATTCTGGTGCTCCAGCTAAAGCAATGTGCCAAATACCGGAGTCCAAATGGAAAATACCTTTTAATGTCGGATTCTTAAACACTAGAATATTTGAGTAAACATGGCTGGTAGTTGACTCACCTGTTCTGCCTCCGCTCTTGTCTTGTAAGTGATGACTGCAGACAGGTTGTTTTCATCAATCTGGCAATCTTCAATCTCTCCAAATTGCTTAAAAATTGTGAAAACACAACATTTTGGTCACCTTACAGACTTGTTGCTGAGCAATTCCAATTATTGTTTATGTTATTTTTAAGGTACTAAATATAGCTTTAAGTTTGTTTCCTTATCTACAAGTTGCTCTTAATATGCAGCTTCATTAACTCATTCTCACTGTAACATTTGATTTGAAATAGTTGGTGGTATTATAGCTGTTAAAATAAGCAGTAGTGGCAGTGTGATCCTCAAACCATACTTGGGGAGGGGGCTGAGATGAAGATGAGATGGGTAGGACTAGACAAGCCTAGGCTTCTTTCTATCCTGTTGAACATGTCTAGTGTTATGTTGAATTTATTTTTTGAGAATACATTTCTTATTTTTATTCTTTTATCAATTATATGTATATGTTAGTGCTGTCAGTTAAACGTGTTGAAGTTCTTTTTGGCCTAGCAGACTTTGTAGTTTTTTTCCACATGCTGTTGCAACAACTAGTAACGTTAGAAGAACTACAACACCACACTAGATTTACAGTGGGGTTCAAAGGTTTTGGCACTCGAGGTAAAAAAAATGTATTAATGTGCATAAAGCCAAGAAAAGATGGAAAGAATCTCCAAAAGGCATTAAATGACAAGAGTTTGGGCACCCTGCAGAGTTTACAGCATGCACCCCCCCTTTGGAAAGCTGAGACCTGACAGCGTCATGGATTGTTCTCCATCATCGTCTAGAAAGACCAGGTGATGTCAATCTTAAGGTTTTAAATGCCCAGACTCATCTGACCTGGCCCCAACCATCAGCACCATGGCTTCTTCTAAGCAAATAGTTGACCCTCACAAAGCAAGGGGGGGTACAAGGTATTAACTCTGCAGGGTGCCCAAACGTTTGCGGACACCATCTTTTTGTTTTCTGTTATTTTGAAAGTGTAAATGATGGAAATAAGTTTGTGACATACAATATGAATGTCTAATCTGTCATTTGAAGATTTTTTCTATCTTTTCTTGGCTTCTTTATGCACATTACTAAAAAATGTAGCATGCGGTGCCCAAACTTTTGAACCCCACTGTAGCTAGACCGGAAACACACTTGTTTGGGCTGGCGAGCTGGCCCAAGAACAGTAACGTTACGTTTTGAGTGGATGGCGTGCATGAGACGCTGATATTGACGCCAATTAGACTGCTTAAGTTGCCAAATGGTTCCATTGACAAGACAAAAGTGAGCTGTGTGTTTTGTCGTTGTGAACCGAGCTATCATCACAGCACGTCCAGTCTGAAATACCACTTGGCCAAGCACACAGCTGAT
>NC_048407.1:13588118-13599353 GCF_013103735.1 Etheostoma cragini | reverse complement strand
CCCCCCCCCTCCTTAAAGTATTTTTTTCAACATTTTATTGATCGACAGTGTGACATTGTGTGAGAGATTATTTGCTCCAAGTGAGAATGTTACATGTTTTTCATTCAAAAAAATTGCACAAAGCAAATATATCCACGTCGTGGATATAGTCTATTTACAAACTAACCGGCAAGCATTGCATGCCCATCCCTATCAACCGTTACGCTAGCAGTGCCCTTCAACAGTCCTCTGATCTCCCACCCACAGCTCACGTCAGAAAGGTCACATTGGTGCATTGTGGATATGGAGATCTCCTTTTCTCAGTAATGTAGTTACACGCTAACTTACAGCAAAGTGTGGCAGCAGATCTACATGGTCTGCCTCGGTGAAACCAGAAATCTCCATTGCCCGTGGTCGATAGTCCACGAATGCATGCAGTGACACACCTCTTCCCCGACCTCTGGAGCCCCGTCCCCGGGCCCTGAGAGCACCGCGGCCCCGAGCGTGGACCCCACGGCCTCGTCCTGGTGACAGGAGTCCCCTTTTAGCCGCCTGGGTTTCAAAACAGGGTTCAAAAGATGTCAAACAGAGTACAAAAATCTGATTGATAGCTTGAGGGACAGCTTTTTTCTTTTCTTTTTTTCAAGATCAAAGTCAATACCTCAATTTGCAGCTGGGTGTACTTGATCTTCAACAAAGCAGTGTCCTCTCCCGTCTGGGTCTTCTTGTACAGGTCCATCTCAGCATCCAGCAGCTCCTTCTGTGCCTGAACAAGTTATCCACTCACATCAGCAAACTGATCAGGAACTAATAAGTCAAAGGGAACTGGATAGACAGAAAGTCCAGTCCTTTGACTTTCTACTAATAGGTGAACATAAATGCGGAATGAAAGCGGTTTAAATAAACACCCTGAGCTATTACCCTAATGCTGGTTACCTACCACAAACTAAACTCAAAGCAAAGCAGGGAAGCTTATGCATTTCTGCTTGCAAGGTGAGGAGATATTCATACAGCATGAGTGAATTAAAACTGTGTGTGCGTGTGTGTGTGTGAGTTGTAGCTGGGAGATAGCACTACCTGGGCCTTGCTCTTGGTTGTGCGCAGTGGGTTGTTGCTGCCTGAGATTCCCTTTATCTCCTCTTGCAGTTTGGTGATGCTCTTGGTTAACATGCCCAACGTTTCCATGATCTTGGCTTTATCCTCTGCCTTCATTGCTTTGTTCTTCTCAAGTTTGGATATCAGGAGCTGCAGGGGATGGTAGCGAAAAACAGAATTTACAAGAATTACAAGTTTAAGTGTTGTTTGCGCCGCGGTCAACAAAGTCAGACACAAGTCACACAGGGCACTAGACAGGCTAAAATGTTGTATAGTGATGAAAATATGGATCATTTTAGTTGTTTCGTTTTTATGATTTTAAAAAGGCATAAACAAGATAGCATGTTGACACATGATCTTCAACCGTTTGACACAGTTAATGAGTCACAGATTCCACACAAAGCTCTCAAATAATACCAGACTAATATCATTAAATGGCGTATGCCATTATTGGCATGTTATCAACACGCATACCTGCTTTTTAGCATGTTTAGCATCAACGCTGTCCTGCATTAAGTTATGTAACCTTGAGATTGCATGTGAATTTACTCCATTGTGAGTAGTATGAAAGGGCAAAGACTTTCACCCAGGGACCGGCAATCATGTCCCGCGTGTCGTGTTTCTTAAACTCAGTCGATTGTCTTTTCTATTTTTTCCCCGAAGAAAACCCTGTTCTTCTTTTCCTAAACTCAACCTTAGCTTTTTTCTCGCAATAACACAGAAACTGGCGTGTGTGTGTACTATGTGTATTCAGCGTAAAAATACATGCGGATAGCTCAAAATGCGTACAGATAACACACCACTTGGCGTGTCTATTTAAGCAAAGTCATGATGCCATGTTGAATCTATACTAATAAAATGCTTGGGGACTCATGTTGCCTATGTGGTTTAAGAGGTGAGTCGGGCCTCCTGCAGAACACACACACACACACACACACACACACACACACACACACACACACACACACACACACACACACACACACACACACACACACACACACACACACACACACACACACACACACACACACACACACACACACACACACACACACACACACACACACACACACACACACACACACACACACACACACACACACACACACACACACACACACACACACACACACACACTTAAGTTTTGTATAGCGTGGTTGTGGAATCTAAATGCACACAGGTGATTGGCACACAAGAGATACAGTCCTAGTTATTATAAGATATATAGATTATTTTACCTTCTGTGTCTCAATGTGCTTCTCCAATATTTCCTGCTTCTTCTTCCTTACATCCTGCTGTAGTCTTAAAGCTTCCTGTAAAAGGAAAGGAATCTTATGTTTTTAGTAAGAGAATCCAAGTTGCTTGCTTCCCATTTCATTCTATTGTGGCCTTGCTTCTGGATCTCTCCACTTCCCACCATTCCCTTCTATTTCTCTTCTCACCTGTTTCTTCTTCAGGGCTTCCACTGAGGTTTTCTGGGCTGCCTTCATGGCAGCAGGGTTGTAGACAGTCTTTGTGAGGCCCGTGGACGTCGAAAACACCTGAAAAGGGAGACATAACATTTACATGATTTAAAATAGGTTAGAAATTCAAAAAGAACATTAGTAATTCTGAAAAGTGAGAACACTTACTGTTTCAACAGGAGTTGCTGGTTTGGCAGCAAAACCTAAACGTTCCTTTACTGACACCTTAGAGGAATTCTGCTCAAATGGGGAAAAGAATACAAAATTTGCACTTCTTCTGCAGATATTGACAAGCATATGCAAAAAAAGAACATTCTCAACACCATCCCCCACACACACACCTGAGAGGCTACGCTGGAATCTTGGGAGGGCTCAGAGTTTGCAGTGAGCAGGGGTCCGAGGCGATCTTTGACAGACTGCTTAAGAGAGGCGGCTGAAGCCTGCTGAATGATAAACAGGATGTTTATCAAATTGTCTCGATAAAAGCATTAATTCATTTTAACATTGCCACTGTGATACAAGTCTGATGTTAGGCTAGCAGTTTAATAGTGTTTTTTTTGTGCTGAATTTATGGTGCATCTAAATTATCATCCTACGTCTTCTAGAATGACTCACAGCACTCGGTGAAAGAAGTTCTCTGTACTTTTACCTGAATTTGGCGGTAAAACTGGCAATTGTGCAACTGCTTTATCCAAGTGACAAAATGTGAAAGCCGGTGGTGTCTCAAGCCCACTTTCACATAGAATCAAAAACACTCTTGAAGAGAAGATGTCTGTATGTTAAAGGAATGCTTTTGGTTACATCATATTATTATATTATGTAATGTTATACGGAAGACACCGGATTACAGGAGCTCATCAATCCTGTTCATCTTTCCCTCTTTTCCAACTTTCTTTGTGTTTCATGTTTTATTCTTGAAATGCATAACTGCTGTGTCACATTTTATGATGTGACCACTTTTTAGAGAGGATTCATCAGAATTAAAACTGAACTGACTTTGAATTGATGCGTTCCATCCAGACAACAATAGGTTTTCCTGGAGAAACCTCTTTTCAATTGTTGAGCTATTGTTGTCATGACTGTGATTGGCACAGCTGTTGCAGTGATTAGACCGGTGATGTGATCTGATATTGTACATATCAATCACAAAACTCTTATTTTTATTCCATTTCACCCAGCCCATTTGCATTTTGCCCTGCTGCTCCTTCATGCACCATCCACTAGCACAATACCCCGGCAGTGATAAAATGTCAGTCAGGTTCATTTAAAAATCTCTTAAAACGGCAACACGTTTCTTATAACATTAATTAAGTCACTAAAAATTCAAATTCACCGGTGACACAGGTACAAGCCTTCAGCTGTCCACGGACATAAAATGCAGAAGTTGTGTTCAGAGCCTCCCAGACGGTTGAACCGAGACTCCGTTTCCTGCTTGTCGATCAACGGCTAATGATCGTCATGGGGAAAATAGGTTGATAACAGCTTCTGAATTTCAATGTTGTTAAATTTTCCATAAATTGTCCATCCTGTCTCAAACAAGTTAAATGCAATTTAACTTGTTTCAACAATCGCATAAACTCAACTTGTTATTCACAAGTGTATCTTACTGGAAATATTGACCAAGGTGAACACTAGCAATATTTGAGTTGATGTTAAGGCAATTTGTTTTTTTTATAATAACCACATTAAGCGTAACAGATTTCAAATTAACTTTTACCATAGCTGGCTGTTGATGAGGCTGCTGCTGTGATTGAGACTGGCTTGGTCCATCATTTCCGTCGTCCCGAAACCAGTGCACCCTGATGAAGCGGTTGTTAAGAACAGCTTCTGTACTTTGCATAGCCCGCTTGGCCTCGTCTGGAGAGGAAAACTGGATCAGTGCCCCCTCTGGGTCATACTGGAAGGCCACCTGTCGAAAAAGATATAAAAAATGGTAATGTGAGAGTTATATTACAGGAGTGCACACATGCTGTAAACCTGCAAGTAACACTGGATGATTGATTTCTCTTTTTTTTTTACTTTCCATCAACACCTTCATGTTATCAAATGAAGAGAAGAGCAACTTCATGAAGTAATTTTCCCCTTCCCATCCCAACTGTCACAGTAACTATCCGTCAAAAAACAGTGCATGACAGTGTTTGGAATAAGGTAGGTAGTTTTTAATTTAAAGGATGCTTCTAGGTGGCTCTGATTTGAGACTTCACAAAACTTTTTTTAACCTTTAGTTCCTCCTGTAATCTTTGCTGGCTTTACCCATATTTGGATAGGCCACAACTGTTAAAAATAATATTACTGATGACTGTTTTTTCAGATTGAAGATTTTGAAAGATCAAAATAAAATGTCAAAATTTTCAGACAGCACACAATAAACAATTGAGACAAAACATTAGGACTGATTCATATAATGTGTACAGTGTCTTAGTTATATTATAAATAATTATTAGTTACCTATTTATTTCCCACATAATTTGACTACTAATCATCAAAGTTGTGATTTTCATATCCAAAGCATCACATGGGACTAACCTGTAGGTTAACAATGGTGCCAAACTTGCTGAAATGTTCATTGAGTTTGCTGATGTTGTTGAGCTCGGGGGGAATTTGTCGAACCAGCAGCTTGGTGTTAGGAGAGAAAGGAATTCTTTTGTGGTAGCCCTGCTGGTTGGGTTTGTTAAAGTTGGGTCTGGACAGAGAAGATAAATTGTTAAACAACTCAACAAGTGCGGCTTCAAACATGCCTCTGTCCAAAGTGCTTAACTGGGTTAAAAGGCAGCATATGACTTATTTTTTCAACTACAGGAAAAAGGCATCTTACTTATCAAACCAATGTTTCTTGGAGGGGAGGCCTCCATCATGGGAGACAGGTGGCCTCTTCCTTGAATCAGATTCCATAACGATCCTCATGCTGTTGTTTGGGATCTTGTCTGGTGAGAAACAAACACTGACTACAGGGCACACCACTCAAAAAGAGATCACAACTCTAGAGCAAGACTTTTAAACAGACAGCCAATACACAAATACAGAAGCATGAACTGTATAGTGGTATTCTCCTTGTTTGTAAAGCAACAACAGTTCACCGCACTGGCCAAAGTACTAAGCATGCAAATGGTAGACTATAAAGTATGTGGATGTTTTAAGACAATCTGCTGAAATAAAAATGGCTCAGTTCATGTGAACAATACCTCTCGGTGGATGGTCCACCCCCCCCATTGTGAGGCCAATGAGGTTGGGTCTCTGGGCATTGACCCGATGGCGGTAGATCGGCCTGGAGGTATTGGTGATGCTGGGAGCCTCGGGATTGTACACATCGGTCTCATAGTTGTCTGGTCAGCAGAGAGAGAATACTTTAACTCATAACAGAAAGCTAACGTAGAGTCATTTTTATATACATAAATAAACAACTAAAATATTTAATTGTGATTAATCGCAGTAATGTCATAGTTAATCAATCACACATTTTTAACTATTCTAAATGTCTCTTGATTTCTTTTTGTCCCATTATTTTTCTCATTTTAATGCGCTTATCAATATGGAAAAGTGGATCGCTTGCTTTGTGCAAATGTTTTTTTATTGAAAACATATATCATACTGTAGTGTTCAATTTCACATGTAACATTCTCACAGTGAGCAGTCATTCACACTTAAATCATCTCTCAAACAAAGTTACACTGTCCATCAATAAAAGGGTGAAAAAAATACTTTGACTGGGGTCTCCAAGTAGTATATCAGACTGGTCGTGCTGTGACGATAGCTCAGTCAACGACAAAACACACAGATCACTTTGGTGTTGTCGATGGAACCATTTGGTAACTATGAAAAAGTAAACTTCCATCCAGAATCTTTTTGGCTTGCGCTCGGCACCCACTCAAAACGTGATGTTGCTACTCTTCGGCTCGCAAGCCCAAACAAGTGTGTGCAGCGTACGGTTTTGTTTCCCGTCTAATCAGATCCGGTGCGGTGTTGTAGTTTTTCTAACTTTACAAAAAAAAAAGTTTGCTAGGCCAAAAATAACGTTAATCTTGGGATGAAAAAATGGGTTTGCGTTAACGCTGTTAATAACGCGTTAAACTGACGGCACTAAAATAAAATTTGTAACACCAAAAAGACAAAACCATTACCGGAGGTGAAGCGTGGCCCTGAGGGCTGGGGAAGTGAGGAGCGCATGCCAGAGGTGACAATGGTGGGAACAGAGCTGGTCATGGAATTGGGAGGAGCATCCATACCCGACGGTGGCAGAGGAGGAAGCGGAGGAGGAGGACCTGTGTCCGACAGATTTAAACAAACAGGTATAGAAGGAGAAGTTTAGACAAAACACCAACTAGTACAACCAGTTTTGTTATTTTGCATCTGACGTGTGCTGAACGGGCAATTATTCTAGCTGTCAATAAAGCAGGTAACACTTTTTCTTTCCATCTCTTTTTAAAAGGTCCCACGGCACAAAAACGTCACTTTATGATTTTTTTTTAACATTAATATGAATTCCCCCAACATGGCAAGCCTGTAAGGTGCTAACGCTAACAGGAAAAGAACACGGTGTAGACAGCACAAAGTGTTTTTACAACACTGTGACAATTTACAAACAGAGTCACGTATCAAAATTGACTGGATTTCTACTTTAATTAAAAAATTGGAAAAATTCAACCTTTAAGGACACCAATTGTCTTTTTGAATGAATAATGTATCATAGATAAATAAATGTTCTTCCTTAAAATACAGGGGGCATAAGTATACATACCACCATACATTATTCATTCACAAAGAAAATGAATGTCCTTAAAATGTTGGATGTTTCCTAATTCTTTTAATTAAGCCATTAAGACCAAGACGTAAGCTGTTGTGTAGCAACGGAATTCTGAAGAAACTATACGTGTATCTGTAATTATTCACATCCCACTTTATGGTGCTTTTATATTTAATCCAATGTGGAATATGGAAATTGTTTATAAAAACTACATTATATAATACTTATAGGAAACTGAAACATAAAATGTAAGTTAGCAATTCTGAATTCCTACCTGCAACAGGTGGAAGGCTGGGTGGAAGGGTGCCCGGTGGGGGCACAGGGGGGCGCAGGTTCACAGGTGGGGGGTTGATGAGAGGTGGTGGTGGTGGAAGACCTGGGGGTGGTGGTGGGTCCACACCTGGGATTGGTGGAGGTTGGAAGGGCAGCATATTGGGCAAATTGACATCCTCCACTACAACTGGGTCACTTCCATGGTCAAAAGGACACATGTCCCCTCTCATGCAAAAGCCCTTTTCTGGAAAAGATATCAGAAAAATGTAGAACATCTAACACACTGTTGGAATAATTACAGTATCAAGAATAGACAAAGACCACTGAAGTTATATCAAAGTTCACTCTTACTTGTGAACCCAAAGAGAGAGTTTCTACACTACAGAATAATACAGAAAATGCCTAACTGGAAACTCTCAACAGCTGCTTATTTATAAAAAGTAGATGTTAATACGGAGTCATGTTGATGTCAGTTTTATCCCATTCGTTGATGTCAGTTTATCTCATTCAGTCTTGGAATCTCCTCTACCTGCTCTATATGGAACTAGAACAGTGACAGTAACCTGTGGTAATGAGAATAGAATTTGGCATTAAGCCACTGGTGAGAGACCGCACCTCCACAGGAATCCTCACAGATGTGTTAAAACCTCATATCTGCAATGTCTTCCTAAAGTTTACCTTTCAAGTTAGTCTGTTGATCTCTGCCATTTTTTTTTAACATTTATTTTCAATACCACAGGTTACTGTCACTGTTCTAGCTCCATAGCTCTGCCCCCAGAAACATCCTGTGCCTTTCACAAGGACAAACAATGGCTCAATGGTTATCTTGTTTAGCGTGATCAGTACAATACGATATTATTATGCAAACAGTTTTAATAATAATCAGAGAAAAAGTATGTATCATAATTTTTCTAACACACACAGAAATACAAAGAAATTAAAAAGAAACAGCCAATCTACATACTTTCAATGGAAACATGTTTAATCAGCTTACCATCGTAGTCTCGGCATCGCTTTCTCTGTTGAGGGGGTGGACCCCTATTAAAAAGGCCACGATCCACAGGGTGCCCAGGGCGGAAGTCGGACCAACTCTCAGTGGTGTTGTTGCTATGGTGATGTGTGGGGGCGATGACTGTAATGGTGCTGCTCAGTGTTGGTACAGGGAAGTGTGACGTGGTTGCAGCGGGTACCAGGGCTGGGGTGTAGCCATCCCCACTCTCTGGCCTGTCCACTCGATCAGGATCAAACTTCAACTTACCAGGATCTTGTTCTGCAAATAAGCAATTATGTTTATGTATTATGGTACAAGTAAAATGGCATGTATAGCAGTGAAAAAAATAGACTTACACATTACAAAACATTCACATTGTTTTCAGGGTATTTTTATCCTTAGTTGAACCATATCCAAATATCCAGTTATGATCACCAGCTGTCAGAGCTATCGCTATTGGGATGCATCAGTTCCAAATACTGAGGTCAATGTTGATGAGTCATCATGTACAGTAATTGTAAATCATACAATTATATATAATGCATTAACAAGAACAGTTCAATAATGCTTAACCCCCCCAAATAAATTTGACAAATCCATCTCAGGAACCCATGAGATATAGATTTGTGTTCCACAAGCTTCCTGGTCAGCTCTTATCTGACGGGACAGACTTTAAAAAGGTCAGCAACAAACGGGATCACAGTTGAAATGGAGTATGTTTTGAGCAGACTGCAAGATGTAAAAGAGTGTTGCCATTGCTTTCTTCACAGAAAAACATGTTCAAAGTGGTACAAAGTGATTCTGCTGGTGATCATGTATAGGCGGCCTTAGATCATTTTAGATCAATTTAGATCAAGATAAGGTTCTTACCTGTACTCCTGCTTCCAGACCGATTTCTGCTGTGTGACCGACTCCTGCTGCGATCTCGATCCCTATCTCTGTCCCTGTCTCTATCTCTGTCCCTTTCTCTGTCGCGGTCTCGGATGTGATCTTTGCTCCAACTCCGGCTGCGGCTCCGACTGTAACTTCGACCTCTCCTGCGATTGTAGCGATCGCGGTACGAGTCCCTCCTTGGTGGAATGCGGTCATAGTCCCTCTTCCTGGAGCGATCGTCTCTCTTACGATCGTCTCCTCTTCTAGAGGTTTGGGTAAAAAGACATGATAATCAGTTGAAGAAAAAAAAAAGTAAAAAAAGAAAGTTGAACCAGGCAGTTGTGCAGACCTGATATCTCTGCTGTAACGTGAGCTTGATTGCGATGGGCTGTGATTCACTCGCCGAGGAAACTTCTTCTCTCGTTCGTCTTCCCGGTTTGTCTAAACAAAGAAAAAAGTAACTTCAAATGAAAGTTTTCTATGCAAGGTGGCCACTGACATGAGAGGCCCTCTATAATGTTTGGTACAACAATATACTTTAGTTTCCAATTGTTGTCCAATGTTCTTGACAACATGGGAAGATTACCTCATCTTTTTTCTGCTCATCTTTCTCAACCTTGATCAGAGAGGATGGTTGCTCTGGCTGCGGGAGGTAGTTTTTGTTGTTAATGGCTTCAAACAGCTTATCCACAAATGACTGGGTCTCTGAAAGAAGTTCATTGTGCAAGTTGAAGACTATATATGAATACACATATAAACAACACACTGGATAACGTGATACATGAAATAAGACAGGCAAAGTACATCTTCCATGATGCAGGAAGATTAATTACCTTTCTGGAGAAATACATCCAACTGGTCTATACACAGGGCTTTAAGTTCCTTTTCACTTTTGTCTTTCTTCACCAAAGCAACAACATACTTGGCGAGGGCAGAAGGGTCAGCATCACAGCTGGAATTGTGCAGATAAAAGCCATAAACCACACGAACATAGCAATAAATGTAAAAATGACAAATAGCACAGAAAATACAACATTATCAACAATGAATGCCACCCTTACATTTCGGTGTATTGTTTGTGTTTCTAACAGTAGCTTGTGTAACTCAGACTAAGCTATAATGGCTAAAGTTCATTTGAGGCAACAGCTCAGTCGCTAATAACTAACGTTACTTACATAGGCTCGAGGGTTTCAGACAGCCACGTTTTCAAGGCATCGAGGTTTTCAATGATCATTTTAGATATAGCCGAACTTTCCCTCCACCACGGCCAGAGTTAACGCTAGATGGGGTGACGTTACTTATCTCTTTAAAAGGATAGCCGACATTAGCTAGTGGAACTAGCTAACCCCTTGAGTGGTCGTTTGCTATGGTGCTAAACGTTAGCTAGCTGAACAGCCGCGTTAACGTTAGGGAGATTAGCTTCGCTAGCATGCGTATTTCAAGGCCTCAAACGTGCTGCACGATTCCTTGACTCTTGTAAAGTATTTATAATGGATATGCAAACTGGGTGAATCTGTTAATTTTTAACGTCCAAACAACTAACCCTTAAGTTGTAAATTATTGTATCCGTTTAACTTAACGGAGCACCCACGCTGAACTTGCTATCCCCTCTCAGTAGCTAACATGCCATGGCGATTATTTACTTCCGCATTAGTTCTCGTTGGAAAGATATCGCGAGAGGAAGGTGTACAGCTGTACCCAGTGGTCCATATTACGTGTACCATTCATGTAGTGTGTTCCAAACATAGACCGTTAATATAAATGGACAGAGCATGAGTGACGTCACCCATTGGTTTGTGGAGATCAGAAATGAGTCG
>NC_048407.1:13577773-13588018 GCF_013103735.1 Etheostoma cragini | reverse complement strand
AACCACGCGTGTCGCCCTCTGCAGGAATTCAGATAGAATGCAGGTTTAAGTTACTTCCGCAGTGGTTGCACTTTTCCGGTCTATGGTTCCAAATCAGGCACTTCTGTACTAAATACTAACTTTTTGAGTACACTTCGTTCACATTGTCGAAAGTGCGGTCAAATGCAGTACACTTTAATACCCGGTCTTTGTCGGTACACGATCCGTCCTGCCTACACGATCCGTTCACGCATGCGCAGATGCTAATTGTGTTTTACGAGGCTTCACGACACTGCACGATCAGTCCTGGACATGCGCAAGATTTGTTGCAAAAATCCTTGATTATGCGGCAAATTTTCTTTAAAAATTCAATAGAATATCTGGGATATTTATGGGATGAAATTGCGGGCACTTGGAACAACTGCGGCTTAAGGAAAAAAGGAATGTGTTTTTCTTGTTGTGCAATTGCGTCACTTCATAACATTGCCATGGCAACAGGGGAAATGGCTGCCTAGTGTAAAGTAAACACAACCTTTTTCAACTTACTGTTAAGATATTTGTGACTTTAAGCAACAAAAATCATGCTAGCCCCGCATTATTTTGCATGGAAATCTGCAATTTTGTGCAGCAAAATAAATTGCCCCCCGCGTAAAAATGCGGACTTTGGCTGATTTCAAACGAGTGCATGTTAATGTAACGTGTAACAATAAAATGAAACATGATTTGAGGCTTGTTAATGTGGTGCTGGAATATTCTTTTTACTGGCCTGGGCCCTGTATTTGTCTTGCAAATGTTTTATTTTTTATTTTTTTAAATGCTTTGACTTTCCCTCAGTCAAAAAGAATTCCCATTCCACATGTAATCAAATGTTAATGTAACAACTCCTTTATATTTTTGGATTGGCCACCACGTAAACACTTCGTAATTCATATCCTGGCGTAAACAATAATTAAAAAATAAAAAATAAATTAAAAAAAGATTACATGTTGATCACTTAATAATAATGTCACCTATGACTGGTACACAGATGTCAGTGTTAATTTAAATATCTTTATTAAAAAAAATCTACTAAAAAAAAGTAGATTACATGTTGAGCACTTCAAAGTCTGGCCTACAAAAAATGCTAATACATAATTTTATATATATATATATTCTGTATATGCACCTCTGGTATTGACTTTTCGTATATTTACATACTGGCGATATAATTGTTCTTTGTTAATAAAATGAAGAAAAAAAAAAAAAAGCTGTCCGTTGTGACCCTTGGCCGCCAAGTGTTCCGACGCATGCGTGGTACCAATAGTGCAGGGAAACAGCCAGGTTTTCAGCTACGTATTTATGCGCATGCGTGAACATCGTGCGCATGCGCAGAATGGATCGGGTAGGCAGAACGGATCGTGTACCCACAGTCTTGTCTGGATTCGGTCTGTAGCATACCCCCTACCAGGCATTGACATTAATATTACCGTGATATTTCTGTGGACTCGTGAAATCGTGAATCGTGAAACACCCATACTCTTTACTTTCTACACCCATACACCCATGTTTTGAGCATTTCTTTTAGTGTCGTTTTTACAAAGTGCTTCACAATTGATAATAAAGTAAAATCACAGTTCAAATTTACAGGTCAAACTTGTCACTCATATACAATTAAAAATTAGGTTTATAGATGCACTTTTGACCAGAACGCTGTGTAGACTTTTATTTTTTTTAACTTATTGTGTTATTATTAACAACCTGTAGGCTACCCAACTCATCTTTAGAAAACTGTGTAGGCCTACACCTGGTCTAAAGCATGTTGAGGTGCACACATAATTCTTTTATAAACAACAGTTTATGTGAGGGAAATGACTTATGCATATTTTTTTATCATCTGACCCCCTGTTTTTTTTTTACAGTTTGTGCACTTTAAACATAGTTAAAATAGAAGACAGCAAGGCACCGTAATGAGAAGAAAAACTGTAGGCTACCTATGTAGAAATCTAGGGTCCAGTCACAGATTTATAGCAACATTAATTCAGAGCCTAATAATTTATGTGATAACAGAATCATGGTAGAAAATCGCAAAAATGAAGATTTAAAAAGCTATGAGACAGATTCTACAAGGCCAACATCTTATGAAAACAAAAATGATTCCCAGTGGTTTAGGCTACTTAAGCCCGGTGAGCCTCCAGGCTTGCAATACACTGTTATCAGATATCAGATAAAGATTGAAGACCTAGTAAACCTTGAAAACTTCCTATCTTTATTTTATCAAAAGGTTGACCTAATCTCAAAAAGAGTAATATATTCTGTTAAAGCTGCAGTGGGGAGAATGTAAAAAAACTTCAGAATTTGAAATATAAAGAGACCTTTTCCGGCAGCTTTCCCTCTCCCCTCTCTTGCACAGGCTGTATATGCACAGAAGGGCCAATAGGAATGCTCTCTCTCAATGAAATGATCTGTAAAAGCCTCCCATCACACAGGCTAGATTAGCTGAGGCCAGGAACAGAGCCAAGAAGAAGTGTAGAAGTCTAGTTTAAAAAATTGCTGGAGTTAACATCGGTCATTCCCACCTTCACCTTATTATGGAAAGTTTAAAAGATTATTCAGGGGTGCTACTTCATTTGTGAGAAATGCACAGTTTAAGTACAGTATGCTGCACAAAGAAACCATGCAACCCTGCTTGTAATGGTCAATTAAATACAGTTGTAAGCCTTTGCATCTTTATCATTGATTAGTTTTGCCTACAGCAGACAACAGCCTGCATTAAAATGTTCGTGTTTACAATATATATTTATAGGGTATAATGTTACGTGCTATAACCCTTTTTCTGACCAAGTACTATGATAGTGGTTGTAGGAACAGTCCATTTCTAAACAGTTCTACTAACAAGTCTCCCCCAATCCGGTTACCATTTGCATTCACACTGGCCAATTGGCCATAGGAAAAGACCTTTTGTTATTATAACACAGCCATCTAACTACCACTATGCAGAAAAGGGAAAAGACCCTGCCCTGGAGTAGGAGCTGAAAGAGTTACAGGAATTGTGGCCAGAGGAATTTAAATTAGTCCAGTCTAGAAACGTTACGTTCTAGGAACTGCAAATATCCCGCAGGTTGGAAAGCGGCTATGGTTGGCTGGGGTTCACCATCAGCAACTTTTTAATTAACGATATAATGTAACACCAACGGTCACATTGATTCCTCTCTCTTTAGATGCACTTTTCATATATTTTAATATCACCCTTGCAAACCTTGGGTGGTGCCTCTTCACCTTGGCATAGACCAGTCGTGTAGCATCAAGCGTTCCTGTCCCCTCCACCTGAGACAAGTCCATTTAGTGCCCACGTCCCCCCGACCTTAGCACTGCACAGCATTGTATCACAAAAGGGCGCACAAATGGACCATCTGTTTTAACTGATAAGGTAAGAAGAGATTGTTCACATTTCTCACAGAAACTCAATACAGCTATGTTGCGCATAATGCACTGAAATTTCTGTGTTAGTTTCCTGTTCAATACTCTTATTTCTATTATATTTATAAATCTTTCTGTTAGCACTAGTTTCTTTATTTATTGTATTTTGTACAATACCTTCCTTAGATTGTATTTATATTTCATATAAGTCTTGAGAAAACACTGCTCTTTTTCAGCATTACAATTTATTGACACTACTAATGTTTTGGTCCCCGCTGGAAATCTGTCAAGTGTTTTGTTATGTTTCTAACATAAAACATCAAAAGTATTGTTGCTTATTGTTTATTAAGGATCCCCCTTAGTCATTGCCGTAGTGAAGTCTATGGGGTCCAACACAAGACAAACACAAACAACTATTTAAAAGCAAAACGTATATTGTTAAATTAGAAAAATGAAACCCTTCTGGATTTTGTGAAAAAAAAGGCACCGAGGCATGTTTTTCATGTTATAAAAACAACAAAAGAAAATAGTAACATGGAATGAATTATATCTAGTAAAGAAAGAAATAAAGACAACAGAAATGAATAACCAAATCGAACAGGTTTGAACCGAAACTAAACATTCTAATCAGGAATAAATGCGAGGATGGAGTGAGCGGTTCTATTATGTTACAGATCTATACATTACGATTTTTTTTAACACCATTGGTTCTGTGCATTGAGTAAAGCCATAACCTACGACCAGTCTGGTATCATAACCTTGTCTATCATTGGTAGGTAATAGCTGCGAGAACAGGTTGGTGGGTTTGCGTATTGAAATAATATTCTTTGAAAATCAGGCTGCATGCTAGTCTTTCTTCTACTGCCATCCATGACAGCCTGGTATGCAGTTCTACCACAGTGTTTTCTACACAGACCAGATCATAGATCAATAGTCCAGATGGGACAAGACTAGAGACTGTGTTATTAACTTAATTGTTGAATCTCTCAACAGTCGAGTATATCTTTTAATAAAGATGACGAAGAGATAAAAATGTTTCTACTAATTTTTGACCCAGTGTTATTAATATTAATAACATAGGTGATATGTTTTATGTTTGACATAATAATGTTTCATCAATCAATCAATTTAGCCACTTTTACCTGTTTGATAGCATTTCCTTGCAATGTAAGGCACAGTTAGTGGTCCAACGTTAATGCATGCTTTAAGCCCATGCTATGCATTTTTTTTTGAAACAATGAATTCTTGTTGCAGCAGCCCATTTTAAAGTTTATTTTTTTCAATCAGTCACATAAATACACATCACTTACATCACATAAATGGTAAAAAAAAAAAAATCCCACGTTCATGCAGTGTCATCTTAACTGGTTTGCAATCAATACTGAATAAAGCTATGGAGTTTCTGTGTAAGTGTGTACACACAGTGATTGGCAGTGGAATTGGCAAACAGCTAAAATCTTGCCCAGGGAACCAAATTGGTCAGGTCCGGCCATGGGCACACCAACTTCTCTCTTTCCTCTTGCTAAAACTGTTAGCTCAGTTGGTAGAGCTTGAGGTTTACTCCTCAACGCGGCGGGCCCAGGTTGGACTCCAAGCTGCGGCCCTTCGCTACATATCATTCCCCCTCTCTCCCCTTACATGTTTTTATGTTTATATCCAATTCATTTTTTCAATTTCTTTTTCATCTCACAGGGTGATCAAATTCCCTTCACATACAAAAAAGCCAAAAGCATTTTTCTTAGAATTTGTTTAAATTTAAAAATATTCTAAACTGTTATTTCTTAAGAGAAAAGTGATTGTGTAAGACACACAAATCAGTGCTTTAAAATCAAAGCACAGTAAACATTACGGAGAGGAGTCTGAGTCTAGTTTTCCCTGTCGATGAACTGCAGGTGGATGGGGGTAGCAGGGCAGAGCAGGCCGTGGGTTTTGGCCTTGACATCAGTAGTAAGCGGAGACACGCTAATGTGGAACTTTTGAATGAGCTGCACAAGGAGCAAAGACACAAATCACAAATCAGATTTTATGAATCATTGTCTATCAATACATTTGTGTCATTGCAAAATCATTGCAATAAATTCTCAAGCACGTCATAGTGTGCATCTCTCAGGGTTTAGTCCCTCGTGGCAGCATCTTGTTGGACTTCTTGCAGCCGTAATAGCCTGATATAGACAGCAATATTGACTATTTAAAAAAATGTATAGTATTTACTTTGATTTATCCAGTATTATATGTTAATTGTCAGTGATTTGTGCTCTGAGGTCTGAAGATCTAATTGTGAAAGTCGTTCTGGATCTGGCTTGTATGAATTTATGGTGTCTTGTAAGCCCATGCTGTCTGGGCAGAGTTGTATGCATGACACAAAAATAACAACTTTTCTCATATATATATATATATATATATATATATATATATATATATATATATATATATATATATATATATATATATATATATATATATATATATATACAGTATATGTATATGTATATATATGACACGTTTGGAAAGTGTGTGCTGCTAATTAATTAATTCCCTACCCTTGTGAGAGCTAGATGCATCTCTAACTCTGCTATTCTCTTGCCGATGCAGCTCCTGATGCCGTAGCCAAAGGGAATCGAGCCAAAATTGTCGACACGATCTGTGGAATCTTTCCGTATCCAGCGATCGGGTCTGAAGTCTGAAGCGTCACCAAAGTTCTCTTCATCAAAAGATGTGGAGTAATGACAAAGGGCCAACTGAGTCTAACAAAGTAAGAAAAAGTGTTAGTTGTGTAATGAAAATAGCTGGCCAATGTATGAATAATGCAGGATATATTACATCTGGTCCCACTGTAATGTTTTTGGCTGACTTTCATGGTCATGCTTTTTCTTCTGCACATGCACACACTAGAGGACTCACATCTATTATGTCTCAATCAGTCTTACCCCTTTGGGGATGAAGTATCCACCCACCACCATGTCATCCTGGGTTATCCGTCCGTTGCCAGGGAGAACTGGAAATAACCTGCTCCCAGACAGGGGTGCACAAAGACTGTTACTCAACAGAACTTCTCACGAATTTTAAGTCTAAGATAACAAGTCAAAGCCCCACACAGAGAAAGATAATGGACAAATTAGATAGAAAAAGCTTGGGGAGTATAATATTGATGCAGTATGTACCTGAGTGTCTCTTTGACCAGCCCTCTGATGAGAGGCAGACGAGGGACATCGTCTGCTGTGGCAACTGTGCCAGGTCCCAGGGTCTCTGTCACTTCTGTAAAGATTTGCTGCTGTATATGAGGGTGCCGAGCTAACAGGTAGCTGGCCCATGAAAGAGTAAAGGATGTCTGGGGGAAAAAAAGGAAGTCATTTCTTTAATGTTGTTGTTGGGAGTCGCACATGCCCAGTAGCTTGGTGATGATAACATCAGCGATAACAAAACATTGGTCAGTACAAGGCTGGATTAGCTGGGAGACTTCTTCTAAACGAGGGCACACTTGTAGAATACCTGCAGGGGACATGGAAGTAGTACTTTTGTAGATTATGGTGAACTAGTGTGTGTTTTGGCAGTGTTCTGCAATTGAGAACGAGCTAGCATAGTAGCGCTAGCACGGGGTTAGGGATAGGGATAGCCACGGGTTAGCTATGGTTAGCCACCTCATCTTGGCTAGTTACGTAGAAAGCCGTGGAGATTGTGAACAGCTCATGCAGAAACTGAAGGCGGAAGACTTAGTACACTGTGCACTTTACGTCAAATGTAATAAGAATAGGCACATGTGTAACTTCCCAATTCACCAATTTACTGTTATGAGTCTATGCTGGCACAGCTACAAAGTCATGGATGTGAGGCCAGAAACCAAACTCCGGAAACTGAACAATGACTCAAACACACACACACACACACACACACACACACACACACACGGACACACACACACCGTGTCGACCCCAGCCAGTAGCATCTCTGTAAAATTGGGTTAGGGAACATTTTACTAGTAGAAGGAAAAATGGATTCAACAAAATTTCAGCAAATTTTGGGCGCTAACTTGATGCCATCTGTGAAAAAGCTGAAGTTAAAGAGAGGATGGCTTCTACAAATGGATAATGATCCTAAACACACCTCAAAATCCACGGTGGATTAGATCAAGAAGAGTAAACTAAAGGTTTTGCCATGGCTTTAACAATCTCCTGACCTCAACACAATTGAAAATCTATGGATAGACCTTAAAAGAGCAGTGTTATGACAGACAGCCCAGAAATCTCAAAGAACTGGAAGACTTTTGGAAGGAAGAATGGGCTAAGATACCTCAAACAAGACCTCTAAAGACTCTTTGCTGGCTACAAGAAGCGTTTCCAAGCTGTGATACTTACCAAAGGGGCAGTACAAGCTATTAACTCTGCAGGGTGCCCAAACTTTTGCAGACGCCATTTTTTAGTTTTCTGTTATTTTAAAAGTGTAAATGATGGAAATAAAATCTAACTTTTTGTGACATATGATACAAATGTCTAATCTGTCATTTGATTCCTTTTGGACATTTTTTCCATCTTGGCTTCTTTATGCACATTAATACAAATTTTTGCCTGGACTGCCCAAACTTTCGAGCCCCACCGTATGTAACTCCCAACCTCTCTACTTTCTGCTAAAGCTACACACTGCACCTCTAAACTCCTAAAAACACTATTGCACTTATCCCTTTGACACGCAGACACACACCGTGTCAACCCCGGCCAGTAGCATCTCCGTAAAATTGGCGTAGATCTCCTCAGTGCTCATCTCCTTGGTAATGAGCATGTGTGTGAGCAGTCCCCCCTTCACCTCCTCTCCCCGCTCCAGCTGGGCCTTAATCTCTGTGAGCCTCTTATCAACGTGAATACTGCCTGGGATCAGACAGAGAAGGTGGGATGAATGGAAAGGTGGAAAGGGTAAAGGAGGTTAGTGAAGGAAGTGGAAAAAGGAACAGGTCATGTAACAGAGGGACCCCATACTCACACAATCCCACAGCACTTCTTAGAGATTTATATGCAATCAATGTTCCTCTCTATTGATATCAGGCTAATTATAAAAACTTTTTTTTTTCAAATGCTTAAACAGAACTAAGCTGTACTGTTTTCTATTTCTTTTTAAACCCACAGAGAAAGCATAATCAAATATGTTTACACATCAGAACCTATATATATATATATCACTAGAGAATGCAATTTATGAAGAAATGAAAAGCATTGAAGAGTAGAAGTTGGAGAAAAACTCTAACTGGATGAAAGATGTGTAACATTTTAAGGTTTAAATGGAGTTAGCTACAGTTGAAAATGCATGAAAACTTAGCTGAAGCAGTATGAATAGTTGGGAAGGTGGGAAAAGGATGAAGGATAGAGTAAGCAATGAAAGAAGTTCCGATGGGAGTTCAGAGTAAAGGCTTAAATAAGATCAAGTGTTAGTTAACGTTTTTTTATTTGTCTTGTTGGAATGAGGATAAAACACCAGTTAAGGTCCAAGACTTGCCAAGAATTGAAGTGTAAGCACTTTTATTTTGTTAAAACTAGGTTCATCCCTAGTTTCCTGTGTCAATAACATTGACATGACACAATAACAAAAGTCCCTTGATGAGATACCTTTTCTTTCTAGATCCATCTCTAGCAAACAAAAACCGACCACTGGAGCCTTTATTTTGAAAGGCCTGACTTAACTGAATTTCCTGTTGTGATACTATTATTTAAAAAATCTGAAATTACACTGTGTGTGTATGTGTGTTTGTGCGTGCGTTAGGCGTGTGTGCGACAAAACTAGTACTGTCTACTTGTGTCTAAAAAGGGTTGTTCTGTTCTCAGTTAACATTAGTTTCTATGGTTTGATTGTTTTGTGTTCTGTCACTTTTAGCTATATCTGTAAGACTTTTTGCTTCCACAGTAACATGCCTGCAACCAACACACATCTTCCTTCATTCTCACATGAATGTCCGGATAGTGAAAATTGTGTGATAGAGAGCAATACATATATTTCTTTCAGAAGTTGTTAAATCTTATCTCTAAGACCCCTCTCAGTTGTAAGGGACCGTTTGGTATTTATGGAATGGACCACCGGAGGAAAATAGGGGAGGGTCATGTCTTTTTATTCTTTGTTGAAGGAAGGGTCATCCAACATGTGTTATTCTAGGGGGAGGTTCATCCAACTTTTGTATTCATGAAAACAGGTGAAAATTCACCAAACAGCTTGTTTGGTGAATACTTTTCCATGGAGCTCCATGTCGGCCCCCCCATGGCAGGTGTCCCTCCTTGTTTAGTCAGCCAGACAATTTGAGCTGTAGCTTTGTAGAGACTGTGCTATTTCCCAAACTGGATAAAAATGTATATATATATATAAAATATATAAAATATAAAATTATATATATATATATATATATATATATATATATATACATATAAATATATATATATATATATATCTGTATATAAACATATAAACACAAAACTTCTTTGCTAGTTCTATAGTGTTGTAACTAAGACATCTCGATGAAAAAAATCCTTTTATTCATTGGCATGATTGTCTTACTATTTAGTTCAAAAACATTGAAAACACCAACGTATAAAAACAAAGAAGACCAGACAGAGCTTTTATTTTGAAAAGCTGAAGCTCACAGACAGCAAGCAGCCAAGAGGGTATGAGATGGGAGGTCTCCAGGCTGCAGCCATACCCAACTCAAATATCCATACTTTCGGTTTTAAAAATAATTGTAGTAATTTCAGGCAGATAGTTCACTGGAACATAAAAGCATACTAAAAAATATTTATGTGCACTCTGTGGAAAAGATCTACTTCACTTACTGAATTTGAAGAGGCCATCCCAGGAGAGACAGAACTCCTCCCATGGTTTGGGAATGACCGGTCGGAGCCA
>NC_048407.1:13572069-13577673 GCF_013103735.1 Etheostoma cragini | reverse complement strand
TCCCGGGGACGCATGACAAGCTGCCTGAGCACGCTCCGCATCTTTAGCCAATCATCTCCCTCACTGGAAAATAGGACACAAGAAACAAGGTACATTTTTGGAAAGACATTCACATACTTATAGGGAAAATTGTTACACTTTACCTGAAGGTACATACATAAGCGTCATTTATGTGTCATAAAAAATACAAAGAAGTCATAAACGTTTATGAAATAACGTTTCTTTTGGTAAGTGTCTTTCAGTTTTGTCATGACAAGTTATGGTTAAGGTTAGGGTTCCTGTGTCATGACTGTGGCATGCCAGTGTCATGTCGCTGGACCTATCTCCACAGCGCTGAGGAGGGAGGGTCGGGCTAGTCCACACAACTTTTCTGGAAAGGAGAAAACTGTGATTTGGTTTATTGGCATCTCTTTAAAACCAATCACAAGCACCTTTGGTGGCTTCTTTTTATCTTAGCGTCAGATACAGGTACGGGGCTTCTGCAAAATAGCCTCCGGAAGGAACTTGTTTTGAGGGAATGTATACATAGGGAGGCCAGGTCTGGAATTAAAAGGGCTGTCAAGTGTGTGATGATAATCTTACTAAAAAAAAAAAGTTAATATAATTAGATTTTTGGTTCTACCTCGGAGGATGTTTCCTTAATTGACTGGAGTTTAGAATTCCAACACAAAGAAAGCAGAAGGTTAGAGACATCTGGCCGAAAATGAGGGACATCAGGCAATGGATCAATCCCATTGTCAATATACAGTCTATATCTACATAGTGTATATTATAAACTATTATCCTGTTGACCCACAAAGTCATTAATTTCAGGAAGTCTTTGTCCAGACACAGATTATAAAAATTTGAAGGGAGACTCACGCTGAGATGAGGCCAGTGGAAAATGAGCTAAGCTTAAAAATGTAGCCCAAGTAAGGTGATTATCCTGTCGTTCCCCAAAGTCATTCAGTTCATAGGGATCTTTCTAGACTCAAAATCCCAAAGTTTGAAGGGAGACTCACGCTGAGATGAGGCCAGTGGAACGCCCTCTCATGTCCCTGTACTCCTTCCAGGACTCCATGTTGGCTCTCTGAGGGGCCACACCCTCAGCCCTCAGCACCTCAGCCACCAGGTCACGGTCTGCCACTGAGACCACCATCTGGGGCCCAAAACGGGATTTGAATATTTTGCCATACTTCTTCCTGTGCTCCATCTGTAAAGCAGTAGTGACACAAATAAATTAGTAGTCATATGTACTGTAAGTCTCTTGAAAAAAGTAGGACAAAAGTAGAACTAATTAGTTTGACTTTTTTTTTTTTATCAAATCAAAATGTAGTGCATTGTAGTCGTCAAAAGTCCCTGAGCTGAGGCCACATGGCCACACTTGAGGCAGGGAGGATAAAGTGGATTTGGAAAGGAACCGCCAGCTCAGGTGTACTTGGCTTAAGAGGCTGTGGCTGGATCTCATACCCTCACCCATACCATAACCCTTATTGTGATAGCTCTGAGGATATGACAGAGGAGCGAACACTGAGGAGGTAGCAGTGGATATGACACATGCCTTTGGTGTGGGAGATCTGGGTTGGATTCCCACTGCAATACATCAACCAATGTGTCACTGAGCAAGACACTTAACCCCTTCATTATGTTATCGTTCAAGAGATGTTACCTTTAGTGAGAAAGTTAATATTTGAAGAGGACAGTGTCCGTTCTCTAAAGTTAAAGAGTAGAGAGGCCTCACTGCCTTCACAACTGTCCACAGTCTAGCTTGACCAGGCTCACAATCTCAAGTGTTTCTCCAAATCTTATCTGGTCTTTCAAAGAAAAACAAACAAACACAAATAGTGCAGGGTATTAAGTTATTCTGTTCTCTCTCTGTTTAACCAAACTACCTAATTTCTGAATGTACTATACTTTACAATGTAGCCTTTAACCAATAACAAAGGATATACTTGGATTACAATAAAATTAATAATTTATCATACATCAAAACATGGTATTTTAACAACAATTTACATTTATGTCATTTAGCTGATGCTTTTATCCAACACAACGTCAAATAAACTTTATAACAATTTTTATGTGGCATTTTAATGTTCCACATCAAACCATGATAAGGTATTGACTTATCCTCACTAAATTAAAAATGAAATGTATATTTAGTTTTTTTCATGCTGCGTACAAAGTTATGAAATATGAGTTAGTAAATGTAAAAACAAATTATTTTTTCACAAAGAGGGCTTAGAGTGTGATTTTCTATGCTTTTCCACATCTTTCTTTTATTAAATATTTCTTAACCTATAAATATTGACTCATCTTAATAAGACACTATTCCAACTTTAGTTCCATTAGCTGCAAAGGAGCATTGTTTGTCACGATTGAGGACCGGCTGGCCGTAAGTAGTCTATTTGTCCTCCTCTTTGTTCGTAACAGAACGATCAAGCCAACATGGACTCAGCCGGCTCAACCCCGCCCCCTGACCCCTCGGCTTCCCAGTCCCAGGAGCTGTCGTTCGCTTTAGCCTTCCAGTGGTTGCTTGGTTAGCATGCTTCGGCCATCCCAGCTATGGCCAAGACACTTTGCTCCCTGTCCGGGGAGATCCGGCGGCTGGATCTCCAACTCCCCAGTTCCGCCTTTCTTCTTCCCCCGGTAAATCCCGCTCCATCACCCGTTACTCCGCCTGACAAATTCTCTGGTGTGCTGGGTACGTGCAAGGGTTTTTTCTTGTGCAGTGCGCTCTGGTGTTTAGCAGAAAGCCAGTAACCTTCCACTCGGACGAGGCCAGGGTGTGTTATGTCGCCGGGTTACTCCGTGACCGGGCCTTCTCCTGGTATACCTCGATAAGAAAGGGGAGATCTGATATCCTCTCCTAATACTCCTCCTTTGAGGAGGCGTTGAGAAGGGTTTTTGATTACCCTGTGCGGAGTCAGGAGAGGGTTTCCCGCCTTATGTCCCTCTAACAGGAGGATCGTAGTGTTGCGGAGTACTCGGTCGATTTCCGCATTCTGGCCGCCAAGTCTGGGTGGAACAATCCGGCTCTCTGTAGCGCGTTCCTGGAAGGGCTTAGTGAGCGGGTGAAGGACCTCCGGGCCACCAGAGAACCTGGATGACCTGATAGACTGTGCTATCGATTTTGACAACCGCATCCGGGAGAGGGAGAGAGAGCGCAACTTGCGCGGCTCGTCCTCTGCTTGGCCATTTCAGCCACCCTCTCGGGCCTATGCTCCCCCGCCTTTCTAGCCGCGCCCCAGCACACCTTCCGCTTCCTCCATGTTGCCTCCTCCAAAACCCATGTAGTTGGGCCGGGCCTGGATGTTCCCAGAGGAACGCGAGCGTGGCCTCCTGGCCGGCGTGTGTCTGTACTGTGGCAGACCAGTTCACTTTCTCCCTGCCTGTCCCATCCGGCCAAAAGACTTGGCTCGCCAGTAGCAGTAGGGGTTCTGGTGAGCCGAACTTACCCTAAACAACGCCTTTTGTTGGACGTTTCCCTGTTGTGGCAGGAGGTGGCGCTCCCTCTGGGGGCTTTGGTCGATCTGGCCTGGATGAGAATTCTTTGGGGATTTTGAAGTTGCTCGCCAGCTCTCCGTTCCACGTATTCCCCTCGACGCTCCCCTTCACGCCACTAGCCTTGACGGTCAGCCCCTCACCTTGGTCACTCACTGCACTCCCCCGCTTCAGCTTCTCACATCCGGTAATCACCTTCCACCTCATCTCCTCCCCGGTCACTCCCATTGTTCTCGGCCTTCCTTGGCTCCAAATTCACAACCCCAATGTGGACTGGGCGCGGGGAAGGATCAGGAACTGGAGTATTGCTTGTCACTCATCCTGCTTATTGTCTGCCCAAGCCCCCGGTAGAATCTCCGCTCCATCCGCATCTCCTGACCATCCTGATTTGTCTTTCGTTCCATCCGAATACTACGACCTCGCCTTGGTCTTCAGTAAAGACCAGGCGATGGCCTTACCACCCCATCACCCAACTGCTCCATAGCCATTCTCCCGGACGCACCTCTCCCCTCCAGGGGAACAAGTAGAAGATTGCGTTTAACACCCTTAGGTCACTACGAGTAGGTCTACCTCGTTATGCCTTTCGGCCTTACTAACGCCCCCGCAGTGTTCCAGGTCCTAGTAAATGATGTTCTCCGCGATTACCTCCATCGGTTTGTTTTTGTATATCTTGAGAACATCTTGATCTTCTCCCGTGACCCAGTCCAACACATTGAACAAGTCCGGTTAGTGCTGCAGCGGCTCTTGGAGAACAGGCTTTTCGTCAAAGCGGAGAAATGTGAGTTTAACGTCCCGTCGGTCCAGTTTTGGGGTTTTATCATCAAATGCGGGCGACTGCGTGCAGACCCGGCAAAAATCAAAGCTGTGGTTGACTGGCCCATCCCGACCTCAGTAAAGCAACTGCAACGTTTTTTGGGCTTCGCTAACTTCTACTGCTGTTTTATCCACAATTACAGCGCCATGGCTGCCCCACTCACCCGCCTCACCTCCCCGTCAGTTCCCTTCGTCTGGTCTCCAAAGGGCGCTGCAGCCTTTACACTCCTCAAATCTCGTTTCACGTCCGCCCCCATTCTCATTAACCCGGACCCATCCCTCTAGTTTGTAGTGGAGGTGGACGCCTCGGACTCAGGTGTGGGCGCCACTCTGTCCCAGCGTTCTCCCTCGGACCAAAAACTTCACCCCGTGCCTTCTTTTCCCGTTGCCTCACCCCCACAAACTTAACTATAGCGTGGGAGACCGAGAGCTGCTAGCCGTAAAGCTAGCGCTGGAGGAGTGGAGGCACTGGTTGGAGGGCTCTCAACAGACGCTTCTCATCTGGACAGATCATAAAAACCTCTCATACGTTCACACAGCCCAGAGAGTCAACTCCCCCCAGGCTAGGTGGGCCCTGTTTTTCAACCGATTTAATGAAACCCTGTCTTATCGCCCCGGATCCAGAAAAACTAATCCCGATGCTCTGTCGCGTCTCCACTCCTCTGACGACACGGGAGACCATTCGGACTACATTCTTCGCCGCTCCTGCCTGGTCCCTTCCCTGGTCTGGGATGTTGAGTCTGCCATCCGCCGGGCCCAAGCCAACAACCCAGACCCTGGTACCTGTCCCCCCAATCGCCTCCACATTCCACCGTGTGTCTGCTCCCAGGTCCTCCAGTGGGCGCAGGCACTGACTGTGCTCAGTGATGTGATAGACTGCATTGTAAATGCAGACGTAGAACTGAAATGTGTAGAAAAACAAATGCCCTAGCGACTTGCGGGGCCTGTCTTGTATGGCATGTATAAAGTGTATATTTGTACATAGTTTGTTGATCACACATGGTGGTGGGCTTAGGTGATGTCGTCTCATTGGGTGTCTTAAAGAGCTACCCCATTAAATGTATCGTACAGTTGCAAGATCCAAATTATTTCAAATATCTGCATTGCATTTTCCTACAGAAATGCATAACAATCAGCCAAACAAAGATTCATCATTTATCCAAAAGCATTGGATATTCAAGGGTGTCAGGAGGGGATTCACTATACCTTGAAAACAATGCATCAACATTGGTGTTTTCAACCATGTCCTACTGTCTTCCCATTTGGTCTCTTACCTCGAAGGAAATCACTGAACCAATAGCTCGACTA
>NC_048407.1:13563063-13571969 GCF_013103735.1 Etheostoma cragini | reverse complement strand
CCGTTTTTGTATTGTAATGTAATGTTACTTTTTCTAACTTTCCTGTATAATAAATATATGAAATGAAATGAAATGAAACATTCACAAGAGCACTCATGATTCGGAAATGTAAGATTGTGTTTATCATAAAATAATTATGCCTGAAAGTAATCGGAATTTGCCTAAATAAATCACAATGTGTGCTAAGATTAGCCCTTTGAAATCTGAAAATGCCAGAAGTGAAATCAGCATCCTCTACAACCTCTAAAACCACTCACATATTGTAGAAATTGGCCATACAGTGCAAAATTTGTGGTCAAACTGGACGATTAAGCTAATAATGCTAATTATGCTAATTATGCAAATTGCTCAACATGTGCACATTAGCATCCAGCAGTTTATGTATGCTGGGGACCTATACTTCACATTTCTGCGATTCAACTTTGGGGTACTCAACATTTCCGGGTTCACCCAGTTGGCTACTAGACTACTATATGAAATCACCAGAATGTGTAGAAAAGAAATTTCCAGTGCAGCCTAAATGATTTTGAGTTGTTAATAAAACGAACTGAGAGAAGCAATCTGGGAAAGATCCATAGCCGTTCCTTGATTGTTTTGGTTCCACCTGCTTAAGACAGGTCACACTGGTGGCAAATTTGGATTAAGTATCAAGAAAGGTATAGCCTACACGGACACCATACCTGAATTTCATGAACTCTGCTGAACCCGTCTCTCCAGAAGAACTCCATTAAGTTGGATAGGGCACTGGGTCCTGGCATCTCCTTTAGGGACTTGATTTTGGTTTTCATGTCAACATCCGCCGGTGTGATCAATCTTTCAGGCATGGCCTTTTCTCCATCCGCTGAGATCCCAAATTCATTTCTTGCTGTTGACTTATGCAAAGCGCGTAAAGTGACGAACATGTGCTTATTTAGCCGATAGTCTTGCATATTCTTCCAGCATACTGTTCCAAAATTATTCAGGATTGCCATTATTTTAATACTTTTCTGTGTTTCCGTGTGCACATACGATCTATTTGATCAAGTCAAAGTCTAAAACTGGCAGATTTCTGCAAATGCAATGATCCACTCACGTGTCTGTAAATAACCAGCTGCATGGGCTACTCTGTGATGCACACCAGGCGATAACTGGTGCAAAGACTGTTGACAAGCCAAAAACGGTTGTACAAGGAAAGCTTTTTCTGAAGTTGAACTGAGGGCCAGAGGAGAAGGAACGGACCCAAGTCCACTGTACTGCTAAAAATCAACCCACACTCACACACACACACAGGACAGGGTGAGTCAAATGTTGCAACTGACATATAACAAACTTATTTCTGCCATTAATATGTAGAAGCAAAGGTTAAAGTACATAGTACACATCCACCTGCTACGTTTGCAAAAAGTTAACATTAAAGTACAAAGTACACCTCCGCTACATTTGCACTCTATGACACCAAGACAAGCTACAGTGTATGAATTCACAGAACAGAATTGACATTACCCGTAAAAGGGCTTTAAATTACTTTTAAAGCTGATTTTGTAGCTAAATCATCTGTGGTGAAGAAAAATGCATTGCCCAAACCACCTTAAACTACTGGAAGAACTAAAAATATAGGAGGGGGTATTCCTATTATCGAACAATTAACCCCTCCCCTTTCTTGTGTAGTAGATTATCTGCGAGTTATGTATACTGTTAAAATCACACTCACATGGCTAGAGAGTGCCACAGTTATCACTTACTCCACTAATGGTTATGCAGCCCAGATTCAGTGCTGTGTGTTGATTGGTCTCTGGTTCCAGCTGGTGTTGCCTCACTAACATCACACATCACAGAGATTGCACACAAAGTATTATAACAGAATGTTGTATTCTCCATACAAATTGCACTGCAGTATATGTATATTTGAGTAAGTATGGGGTTAACAGGTAACAGGTTGAGAAACTAAGTTTACCGTGTGTTTTCTGGACAGAGTCTGTCGCTGCTGTTTCTCACAGTCCCAATTATTGGATGGCACTTCCCCACATGTTGCTGGCAAAACCTACCCGCTGGGAATGGAAAGATTTGGATACGCTCACATATGTAAGAATACAGATTGGAGAATTGGTAAAAACACACCTAAATTTTACAACTGCAATGTGTTAGATTTGGGATAAATGGACTACAAAGAGACCTTGGCACACACATGCAGGATAACCCTCTCAGAAACACGTCCACACAAACACACACACACACAAAATCCACTTGAACACCAACTGATTAGTTTCACAACACACACAGTAGACTCTCTAGTATATGTTACAAGTCCATGAAGGCAGTTAGTGTAATAACTCAAAATCCAGGAAATGCTGGACATGCTTTAGTTTGAGTGCAAGATTTTCATGATGCAGCACAAGAACTTTCCATTTATGTCTAAAAGATAGTTTAAAGAAGTTCTTTATTTTGATTGTCTCCATAATAGATCATTCACTTGCCTGTTGGTAATTACAGATGTGTTTTAAGCATGCTGACATTGTTCGTGCGGCTTTGGAGACCTGCCTTGCAACTAATGTACCACAGAGATTACTGCTATCTCCAGAAAATTACACAACTCTGTCATGCATACTGAAGCAGCAATTGATGCTTCTTATCTCAACCTCTAATTTGGTTCTCAACCTGTCATGAAGCCGTTGGAGGTACCACGTGTTTGCAGGGGCTTGTAAATATTCATGGGTAGTAAGAGGGTGTCAGTATATTTTGAGGGGTGGCACCACGTGGCAGAAGTATATATGTTGATTTGATCGCAGTCCTATCAATCAATATTTACTTAGAAAGCTTCCAAATGAGGACATTTCAGCTCAAACCCTTAGGCTACATTATTATGCCACATGAGAAAAGCCTTAAATAGAACCACACTAAATAACAACTGAATTCTCCTCCTACAACAAAAGACAGTTTTTACCATGTTACATCAGCAGGGGTACCAAGTCTATCCAACCACTGCTGCAATAAGTAGGTTTTTGTCTGAGTTAATGAGTTATTTATGTCAGCTGTCAATCATTAGTCCAACTTGCACCACTCAGTTTCTTTATAGATTTTATTAACTTACATCCAGTGTACATGCATTACAACAATTGAAAAGGTTTTAGGAGTTAGTTCCCTCACCAAAAAATACTTTTGCATAACAGTTCATCATTTTATTTATTTTAGGCTTGTGAGCAGAGCATGACGTTAGCATTCCTACAAGAGCTAAATTTGGTGATAACCAGGTTGTTCAACATAACGCCTCACAAACTTATTTAGATCCAAAGCTCTAGTGTGTTTTAATTCAATATTGAATATAGCCAAACTTTACAATCTCTTCTCTGTCGCAACAGACCGTAAAACATTTTAATGATCCATTTTTTTGATTTATGAAGAGTTGGAAAACTTTATTCGCACGATGCACTGAACAACCTGAACAACCTAAACAACCTAAACAACTCATTAAAAACATCCTTGTATGGGTCGAAAAAAATTAGCAAACTCCATCAGAGTGGTAGGACATTAATTTTGCTTCTGTTTTTCTGTCTGGTACTCTCCTCATCTGATGTAGACTAATTTGTGTCAATATCAATATTAATCAATATTTTAATCACAGGTATTAGCCAATAAAAGAACAACCTCCTCTCTCAAAAAAGTAGTACTTGACGGATTTAGTGCAACCTTTAGTGCAATAACCTTCATTATGTCACAATTTCTGTTAAAAAAACTTCCTATTTCTCCAATCATGTTATCCATAACATTGAAACAAAAGGTGTGTTTGCCATCTGGAAATCCCTGCTATTCCACATTGGAAGGGATGACACTATCTTGAAGTGCCCTTCTTTAAAGTAAGTGCTATAGCATGCTTACTGTCTCTGCCCGATGTGAGTTGAGTGCAGATTTGAGTCGAGCATGTTCAGATTTAAAGGGTTTTTGGCATAACGTGTCATAAACTTGACACATACATTTTTCTCATTACACACAATAACAGAAAATGGAAATCATTTCAAAAACGATTTTAGCTATTTCTATGATTGTTTGTTTGCTAACATTAGCTCAAAACGCCCTTCAAGTGACAGCTTTCATTGTGTTTGAATCATAGCTTGTAGCTAAGCTAGCAGTCGTTTACAAAATGTTTTAGATATCTATGATTGTTTGATTGCTAACGTTGTTAATGTCATATATATATATATATACACTGCACATATATATATATATATATATATATATATATATATATATATATATATTATTTGTGTGTGTATGTGAGGTCACATGTGTGTGTATGTGTGGCAGCTGGAATGGCTTTTTTTTACTATTAGCGTATACAGGATCATTTGAGCAAGGGATGACCCCATAGACTGTATAAAACGTATGGCACACACTGGCTAGCTGTCCAATAGTTTTACTATCATTATTAGACACTGAATTAAACAGTGCATACAGTAATTTAGTAATTAGCAAGTGTCATTGAGTTTTTCATATTGCATGCTTACAATTGCCTTGTCATTTCCCACTGTGGGACTTCTTCATAAAAAACTGCATGACTTAGTGTAAAGTGAATACAATTCAACAGACAGCAGCATCTGTAGAACATGCTGTTTTTTTTTTGGAAAGTCTTTTGACCAATATAATTTATCTGTAACATGTCTCTTCATTTGTAATTATTGTACAACGATTACAACAGTTTTTTATGCTGTCTTTATTTCAGAACAAAAACAGTTCTTTATTGTAAATCTGTTTTCAAAATTTCACATTTACAAAAGTATAGTACAGTAGTACAGTACAGTAGTTCTGTAACAGAAAACCTTTATTTAAAGTTTTTCTGAATGAAATGGAGCAATACATACAAACTATTCATCACTGAAAGTGCAAGGAAACTATTGTTTTTTTAAAGATTATTATTTTTCTGCTGCACAATCGTATTTTTGAGGGGCTATGGATACTCGGAAATACACAAAAAGACCTAGGCGAGAATTTGTCCCACCACTTAACTTAACTTTAACTTAAGTTCAATCTGCGTTAATTTATTGATGTAGGATAAGAGTCCTCCTTACTAACAAACAGGAAAAGGTGAGACACATTCTTGCCTGAGTAAATCCTCGGTCTTAGCTTGGTATCTGCAATCTAACAGTGAAAGGTGAACTAAAGGCAGTGTATTTAAAAAAAAAAAAACTAGTATAGAATCATCGCTTTAAGATCAAAGCGTAGTAAACATTATGGAGAGGAGTCTGAGTCTAGTTTTCCCTGTCGATGAACTGCAGGTGGATGGGGGTAGCAGGGCAGAGCAGGCCGTGGGTTTTGGCCTTGACATCAGTAGTAAGCGGAGACACGCCAATGTGGAACTTTTGAATGAGCTGCACAAGGAGCAAAGACACAAATAAAAAATCAGATTTTATGAATCTTTGTCAATGAATACATTTATCAGTGTGTTTATCTAGAAGTCAAAGATCTTTAGTAGCACAGCAGGGAGCTGGTATGCTTCCTCTAGCCATTGAGGTTGGCAGATTAAAAAATATTCAGGGATTGTGTGAGCTAATTCATTTGAAAGAATTAGAAAATAAAAAAAAATTTTGTACTATTCTATGATGCTTCAGGAACATACATTTTCCATGAAAGGTTTTGACCATACCCTTACATTGATTTTTTTTATTTTAGTTTTTAGGTTTGCAAACATTGTCTCTAAATCCTGATAGACAGCAATATTTGCTGTTTAATGTAAATGTATAGTATTTACTCTGATTGATCCAGTGCTATATTGTAAATGTCAGCGATTTGTGTTGTGGACTGAGAAGGTATGATCTGATCGGGAAAGTTGTTCTGGATATGGCTTGTATGAATTTATGGTGTCTTGTAAGCCCATGCTGTCTGGGCAAAGTTGTATTCGTGACACAATTATAACAACTTTATTAATTTACATAAGTAGATATATTGTGTACAGCTAATTCATTAATTCCCTACCCTTGTGAGAGCTAGATGCATCTCTAACTCTGCTACTCTCTTGCCGATGCAGCTCCTGATGCCGTAGCCAAAGGGAATTGAGCCAAAGTTGTCGACACGATTTATGGAATCTTTCCGTATCCAGCGATCGGGTCTGAAGTCTGAAGCATCACCAAAGTTTTCTTCTTCCAAAGATGTGGAGTAGTGACAAAGGGCCAGCTGAATCTAACAAAGTAAGAAAATAAAAAAGTGTAATGAAAGCAGCTTATGTATGAATAACGCTGGATATTTTACTTCTGGTCCCACTGTAATGTTTTTGTCTGACATTCATGGTCATGCTTTTTCTTCAGCACATGCACACAGTAGAGGACTCACATCTATTATGTCACTATTAGTCTTACCCCTTTGGGGATTAAGTATCCGCCCACCACCAGGTCATCCTGGGTTATCCGTCCGTTGCCAGGGAGAACTGGAAAAAACCTGCTCTCAGACAGGGGTGCACAAAGACTGTTACTCAACAGTAAAATGTACTGATCTTCTTACAAAGTGTAAGTGTAACTGGATAAGTGAAGGCACCACACAGAGAAAGATGGACAAATATACTCATGTAAGTTCATGCCCTACCTTTAAAGGTGATTAAACTATTGCTTGCAGTGGTTTAAGACATTGCAAGTGAGAGCAAACAAAAAGAAACAGGAGACATCAACAGCTAGATAAGAAAAAGCTTGGGGAGTATAAATGTTTATGCAGTTTGTACCTGAGTGTCTCTTTGACCAGCCCTCTGATGAGAGGCAGACGAGGGACATCTTCTGCTGTGGCAACTGTGCCAGGTCCCAGGGTCCTTGTCACTTCCGCAAAGATTTGCTGCTGTATATGAGGGTGCCGAGCTAACAGGTAGGTGGCCCATGAAAGAGTAAAGGATGTCTGGGGGAATTGAAAAGGTAGTATATTAGTATTGTTCATTTGCTCTTAAAAGAAGCCTTTATGGAGATGTTGCATTTCTTTCTTTATGTTATAACAGGTTTGACGTTCATGTATGCAGATATAAAAGTTTCCTTAATGTTGCGAAAGTTTGGGCACCCCAGGTAAAAATTTGTATTAATGTGCATAAAGAATCAAAGAAAAGATGGAAAAATCTCCAAAAGGCATCAAATGACAGATTAGACATTCATATGATATGTCACAAAAAGTTAGATTTTCTTTCTATCATTTACACTTTCAAAAAAAACAAAATTGGCGTCTGCAAAAGTTTGGCCACCCTGCAGAGTTTCTCGCATGCACCGCCCCCTTTGGAAAGCTGAGACCTGACAGCATCATGGATTGTTTGCAGTCATCGTCTGGAAAGACCAGGTGATGTCAATCTTAAGGTTTTAAATGCCCAGACTCATCTGACCTTGCCCCAACCATCAGCACCATGGGTTCTTCTAAGCAGTTGTCTAGAAAACTGAACTGTTGCAGTACACCATTCCACTAAAACGAGATACTCGTACAAATATGGTCTTCATGGAAGAGTCATCATAGACGAGCCTGATGCATTGTGGAAACAAGTTCTGTGGACCGATGAGGTTAAAATAGAACTTTTTGGCCGCAATGAGCAAAGGTACGTTTGGAGAAGAAAGGGCACAGAAGTTAATGAAAAGAACCTCTGTCCAAGTGTTAAGCATGGGGATCAATCATGCTTTGGGGTTGTATTGTAGCCACAGGCACAAGGAACATTTCACAAGTAGAAGGGAAAATGGATTTTGGACGCTAACTTGATGCCATCTGTGAAAAAGCTGAAGTGAAAGAGAGGATGGCTTCTACAAATAGATAATGATCCTCAACACACCTCAAAATTCACAGTGGATTAGATCAAGAAGAGTAAACTGAAGGTTTTTCCATGGCCTTCACAATCTCCTGACCTCAACATAATTGAAAATCTATGGATAGACCTTAAAAGAGCAATGCGTGACAGACAGCTCAGAAATCTCAGAACTGGAAGACTTTTGGAAGGAAGAATGGTCAAGATACCTCAAACAAGACCTCAAAAGACTCTTGGCTGGCTACAAGAAGCGTTTCCAAGCTGTGATACTTACCAAAGGGTGCAGTACAAAGTATTAACTCTGCAGGGTGCCCAAACTTTTGCAGACGCCATTTTTTTGTTTAGGATAAATGATGGAAATAAAATCTAACTTTTTTGTGACATATAATACAAATGTCTAATCTGTCATTTGACTCCTTTTGGACATTTTTTCCATCTTGGCTTCTTTATGCACATTAATACTAATTTTTGCCTGGGGTGCCCAAACTTTCGAGCCCCACCGTATGTGACTCCCAACCTCTCTACTTTCTGCTAAAGCTACACACTGCACCTCTAAACTCCTAAAAACACTATTGCACATATCCCTTTGACACACAGACACACACACCGTGTCAACCCCGGCCAGTAGCATCTCCGTAAAATTGGCGTAGATCTCCTCAGTGCTCATCTCCTTGGTAATGAGCATGTGTGTGAGCAGTCCCCCCTTCACCTCCTCTCCCCGCTCCAGCTGGGCTTTAATCTCTTTGAGCCTCTTGTCAACATGAATACTGCCTGGGATCAGACAGAGAAGGTGGGATGAATGGAAAGGTGGAAAGGGTAAAGGAGGTTAGTGAAGGAAATGGAAAAAGGAATAGGTTATGTAACAGAAGGACCCCATACTGAAAACAGCTGAATAAGGTCTTCTGTGGCTCTGAAGAAGCTTGATCAAATCTAAAAAAAAAAACCCGATACTGTAATGGCTTTTGGGTTATCTTGGCTTGGAAGTGAAGTACTTGTTGACTGGTTTACCATTTTAAAAGTGCTATAGTCATTCCAGGCAGATAGTTCACTGGAATATAAAAGCATACCAAAAGTATTTATGTGCACTCTGTGGAAAAGAATTACATCACTTACTGAATTTGAAGAGGCCATCCCAGGAGAGACAGAACTCCTCCCATGGTTTGGGAATGACCGGTCGGAGCCA
>NC_048407.1:13550022-13562963 GCF_013103735.1 Etheostoma cragini | reverse complement strand
TCCCGGGGACGCATGACAAGCTGCCTGAGCACGCTCCGCATCTTTAGCCAATCATCTCCCTCACTGGAAAATAGGACAAAAGAAACAAGGTACATTTTTGGGAAGGTATTTTTAGACTTATTGAGGAAAAGCCTTATTTTTCTGAAGAATAGTGACAAAGCTGTTGAAAAAACTGAAGTATTGATGCCATATCAGTTCATAGATTGAAAAGCAGACTATCGAGAGGTAAAAGGGCATGCATACAAAAAATGAGCTAAGCTTAAAAATGTAGCCCAGACACTAATTTTTTTTGCTGTGCACATCAACACATTTAGAAACAAAGGTGATTATCCTGTCGTTCCCCAAAGTCATTCAGTTCATAGGGATCTTTCTAGACTCAAAATCTCAAAGTTTGAAGGGAGACTCACGCTGAGATGAGGCCAGTGGAACGGCCTCTCATGTCTCTGTACTCCTTCCAGTAGTCCATGTTACCTCTCTGAGGGGCCACACCCTCAGCCCTCAGCACCTCAGCCACCAGGTCACGGTCCGCCACTGAGACCACCAGCTGGGGCCCAAAACGGGATTTGAATATTTTGCCATACTTCTTTCTGTGCTCCATCTGTAAAGCAGTAGTGACACAAACAGTAGTCCCATTAATGTCTTCTTCTTCTTCTTATGTAAGGGTTGTTTAGTCATGCTGCTAATTTCCAACTCTTTATAGTTTAACAAAAAAAAAATCTCTGCAGACTGATACCAAAGCGCTATAACACATGTATGAACACCATTACCTGAATTTCATGAACTCTGCCAAACCCATCTCTCCAAAAGAACTCAATGAAGTTGGATAAGGCACTGGGTCCAGGCATTTCCTTTAGGGTCTTGATTCTGGTTTTCTTGCCAACATCAGCTAGTGTGATCCATCTATCAGGCACGGCCCCATCTTTAGCCGTGAAGATTCCAAATTCCTTGCTGGCTGCTGACTTGTGCAAGGTGCGTAAAATAAAAAACAGCTGCTTATTTAGCCGGTTGCATTGCAAATTCTTCCAGCATGCTGTCGTAAAATGATTCAGGATAGCCATTATTGTGATACTTCAGTTGCCTGCAGTTCCCATCTGCAAATCAAATGATCCTGGCAAGCAGTCCTCACGGTGTGGTATTGTAATGTTATGGGACTATGGATAGCTCTGTATGGTGTAGGCGTTGAGGTTCTTTTATTGAATGAGGAGTACCTTGCCATGTGCCAAAACTGAGATCTTACCGCATCAGCCTGTACGCGCATAGACCACTTTTGGCAAACACACACATACAAATGTAATTAAGGTCACTCTAAGCCAATTTAAATGTTCACAGTGGTCACGTAACAAAAGAAAATCCCTCACAAATTCTTGCTGATACACACTGCAACTCTATAATGCTCAAAAATCCCTCTCTGCACACACACACCCGCGTCACACACCGTGTCAACCCCGGCCAGTAGCATCTCCGTAAAAGTGGCTTAGTTCTCCTCAGTGCACATCTCCTTGGTAATGAGCATGTGTGTGGACAGTCCCCCCTTCACAACCTTTCCATGCTACAGATGGGCTTTAATCTCTATGAGCCTCTTATCAACGTGAATACTGCCTGGGATCAGACAGAGAACATTGTACATCTAATTTTGAGAGGATTGAATTAGACGGTTTAAAAAAATTTCTATTTTGCTCTCTGCTAGAGTAGAACATGTACACATCCTCATGTGTACTTGTTGTCCTCTCTGATGGCCTCATGGATCCTGAAACTATTCAATTCTTCCCATTCACCAAAAGATGTATTATAAATGATATACTAAAACATTTGTGATTTTATCCCATGGAAGCAGATCAGATAATAATGTGAAAGGAATGGAATGCCTTTCCATAAAATATTTTCTCTACATACCGATGATGACGGAGAGAAAACATTCAGTGTCTTATGCAACTAATTTGAAGACTATTGCAAAACTCGTACCCTGGAGTGGAAAGCTGACCAGCGGTCTGTGCCTTTTACCCATAGGAAGATTAGGTTGAGTATAATAATAATAATTTTATAATTTATACTGTTTATTTATCCCCAGATGTCAGAGTGAGTGGGCTGCCAGTGCTGGATCAGCGCTCTGATTGGATGGGGAGGGGGCGGGGGGGATACTGGCAGCACCCAAAAAAAGTGAACTGGCATCTCTCCAGCTACCAACCCACATACTGTACTTTGGTATGTACCAAACCCTCCCGTTCCCAACCCAACTCCCTACAGACTGACCGACTTCCACTCTACGTAGGCTCTTTGCCATTTGTGGGGAACATTAATATGATTTTATCTGTCACACAAAACGAGTATCAATAGAGGCATGTATGAACACGGTTAAAGGGAATCACAGGTGAGAAGGCGATGGAGAAACTAGGATCTGAAAAGCCATTCAGTTTTTCAACCTCAGCTGTGTGCGAGTGATATTTTTAGATCTCGTCTGCTTGTCTTTAATCTTTCACAGTCAGTCTTTTTGTAGGTGTAAGTAAATGCATTTATAAAAATAAAGTATTAACCTCATTATTTGCACCAGGAAGCATTGGAAATGGTTTCAAATTCCCTCCAGTTGCATTTTTTGTGGTGTGATTGCCAATACAGTCATCAAAAAGCAGATGAAGTAAACCCACAATCCCCTTACTGCTCTCTATCTCCAAAATAAAAGCTCAAGTTAACCTCAAATTTTCTGCTCCTTCCAGTCTTCAAGGGGCAATAAATACTGTGGCTACACTTTATTTACTATTGTCAATATTAATTGCTGGTAGTAACAAGTTACTTATTATAGTTATTTTCTTTAGTTTTGCTCATTTTAATTGTTGACATGTTCCATTTTGCCACACTTGCCGGACATCTGTTATACACCTTTGTATAGACTAATTTGTATAATACCTATACATTTCCTAGGAGACTAACAATAATTTCAGCCTCCCACTAGTTATCGCTTACAAAAAAAACACAAAGAGCTATCATTTTTTCCCAACTTCTCAGAATCAATAAATAGAAAATTCCAATAACACTTCTTTCACAAAATATATTTTGCAAAGTCTTAAAGACAACCATTTTAGAACAAAACATATTCTTGGAAATTAACATCAGGAACAGATAAATGTCCACTGATTATGTGGGTTCGATTAGTTATGTCTTAATGTGTGAAAAACGTAGCCGCACTTACAAAAATTCCAATATACATCCTTGATTTTCCTCCTCAGGTACAGTTGTCAGTGAAACACACACCAACAGTAGATAAGACACAGGTTATTCCACGTAAGGCTAGCAACATCCATCCGTCTACTTTGGTACCCTCTTATCCTATGCACAGACATTACTGCAAACAGCAAGTCAAAGCCTTCAAGCGTTGTGGGATTAGGCTTGACTTTAAAGAAAAAAAAACTACTTTTGTTGTTAGCGTTGCATGTCATCTGTAAATGTCATTCCATGTAGGTGCTTGAGGGAGCTGGAGATGAGTCTTTCAAATGTATCACGCAGAGCTGTTCAGCCCTGCTGCCGTCATTCACGTACTTAACTAGATGTACAAGTTATTTCAACTATCATTCCTATCAGCTACCAGGAGGAAGCAAGTTACAGCATATCATCATTTGCTCCTAATCATATTCAGTTTCAAGGTATATTCAGTCATCGCTCTCTTCTCCAGACCAAGATGGACTCTCCGATCTCAGTAGACATTATTGCACCCCAACTACGTCCTGTTACCTTGCTGCAACGGAGTAGGTCTTTAGGTGCCAGGGTTTGAGTCAGTGCATCTACTTTCTGAAGCGCTTGAACAGTGGATGAATGTTTTTGCCTAATGCAGCTTTGCTGCCTCGACTCTGATATTCCATGTAGACGGTGTCATCTGCACCTGACATGGAGCTCATGGTGCCCGTTCGTCTTGAGAACTGATGGGGGGGGAAGCAGGCAGAGAGAAAACTAGTGAGAATATTGTAATATACAATAGCATTACTGTACGCATGCAATGCCAATTGCCTATGTGTGCTTTCTGAGTCCAGGTATAGTGAAAGTCCTCACCTGTGGTCGTCCGCCCACCTCCCCTGCCACCACTTCCTCCTCAGCATCCAGGTCTGAAGCAGCGAGGACCTTCTGAAGCAGCTGCTGTTGCTCATCTTTTGAGGAGAACATTAGGTCCTCTTCCTCCATACCTGCCAACTTTGTGATCACCTATGAAAGAAGAGGAACATGAAAACATAAAAATAAATATTATTCGTAAATTGAACAAGAATGATGTTTATTGACAAACATGTTACCACTTGCCCATTAAATAAATAGTTACAATTTTACTTATTTAAACAGGCATTTTGTCATTTGATGTGAACTCTATTCCTCCAAATAAAAGTATAGGGATGTCTACAACAGAACGGGTAGAGTTCTCTTCAGATGTAAACTCTCTGTGAGTGAAAGTTGGATCCTTTTTTTGTTTTTTTAAACCAGTTTCTTCTTCTTTAAATCAGTTTTTGTTTTGTCCCTCCAAATTGAACTCCTATTGGCTGTTGCCAGAATCACTTTCAGATTTCAGTGTTGGTGAGTCTGCTTCACAAGTCCAGCCAGACGGGATCTGATTAACACCACACATTTGCTACAACACATCAGGCTCAAACTAGTCTTGGGGCAAGTGTATTGATAAAAGAAACAAGAAAATCACATTTGTAATGTAATATTATTTAAAGGTCCCATGACATGGTGCTCTTTGGATGCTTTTATATAGACTTTAGTGGTCCCCTTATAGTGTATCTGAAGTCTCTTTCCAAAATTCAGCCTTGGTGCAGAGTTAGAGCCACTAGAGCAAGTCCCACAATGAGCTTTCCTTAGTATGTGGCGTTTCTGAGTCTGTAGATTTTGAGGAGGATTGGGGGGGGCAAGGTGGAGGCTGGGGGTGTGGTCTTGACCAACTGCCACTTTGCTCATTTGAAAGTCATGATGTCTCTCTCTCATGGGTGGGCTAAATTCACTAGACGGGCAAAGCAGAGAAAGGGGAGGTAACCTTGCCCTTTATGACCTCATTAGGAGCAAGATTCCATATTGGTGCATCTGAGCTTTAATTTTCTCAAAGGCAGAGCAGGATACCCAAGGCTTGGTTTACACCTATCACCATTTCTAGCCACTGGAGGACCACAGGCAGTCCGGGGGAACTCATATTAATGTTTAAAAACCTTATAAAGTGAAATTTTCATGCCACGTGACCTTTAAATACACCAACTTTTTCAAAATTGATATTACATTTAAATGAGTTTTTCCAAAACTAAAGTTAAATAAAACTTTAGCCCTTTTAGATCCCGTGTCTTGTCTGACCTATCCTTCAGTATAATTGTTCCAAACTGTGAGAGCAAACGTATATGGTACATGGTGTATGAACAAGGTCACACTTGTAGTGCAATTCTGAAGGGAAACAAATATTGTGAAATTGAGTGGAGATGAGAAGATGCTGTGAGGGTGAACACACCTTAAAGCTGTAACCCTGGTCCACCAGGAACCTCTGCCTCTTGGTGGAGTAAGCCATCTCCTGGGTGTCCTGGGACACCAGTGAGTAGAAGTAGGCATTGTACTCCTCTGCTACCATTCCTAAACAAGCAGACAGGCACAGCAATAGTATCTGTTTTAGCTAATGGATGGAGGTCAACAAACAGCTGCGTCTGCATGTGTTAGCGTAGGCAAACAATGTGTTTAAAGTTTGGTTTTGGCAGACAAACTGACCTTTCTTGGCTCGTAAGACTCTGCCAAGTCTCTGGGCCTCCTGTCTGCGTGACCCACCGTGGGAAGAGATCTGGATCAGAACATTGGCTTCTGGCAAGTCAAATGAGGTGTCTCCAACCTGTTTGGTAGCAGTAATATAGGACAAATTCACAGACATGCATCCATTCCATTACTGGGTGCCACCTACTGGCCAACAAAAGGGCACATTATTGCTGAATGAGTAGGCCACTATTACATTCAGTAAGAGACAATCAATAAGAGATTGATAAGATTACTTTGGAGATGAAAATGGTGTTGATCTTGGGGTTGTGTTTGAAGTTCTGTAAAATCTGCATTCGTTCCCCTTGAGAGGTTGGGCCATAAATGTAAGGCCTTGAGAGGAAAATGAGAAAGAAAAGTTTAAACACAAAGAAGTCCTATCTGAACAGGCAGTTTACTCAAACATTTGAAATGCTGCTCTTGTCAATAATAACATACTTGTTGAGGCGAATGGCGTATTCCTTTAAGGCAAACACGTTGTCAGCAAAGACCATGATCTTGTCATTGCGCCGCTCGTGGAAGCGAATGAGAAACTGGCAAACGCGGAACTTGTTGGGGTTCATGGTGTAAAACAGCATGCGCTTCTTTGTCTTGATGGCCACATACTCTCTGTAAAACTCCGGGGACATTGGGCACCACACCTAAAGCACAGACGTGTACATGGTTCAGATAGCTTTGTCAATATGGAACGTGCTCACTGGTACTTTTTATATTGATTCTTGACTGCAGCTATGCCAAAGAGCCTTGAGTCATTGGATATTATGGTTTATATACCCACAATGTTAATCTTTGACGTATCTTAGCTCACCAAGAAATATCCTATTTTGTGGCTATTTAGGTGGTCAACAATCAACTTTTTGGGCTAAGGTTTAACATCTATTAAATCACATAGAAGACTACACAGAGAAGAGAACAAAATCAATTGATGACTAATTGTTGCATCCCTTTTTCTCAATTTATGGTATAATACTGCAAGACTCACCTCTGCGCACTGGACTTTGGCAATGTAGCCGTTGTTCTGTAACTCCATCCAGTTCGCCTCAAATAGCTTAGGTCCAATTAGGAAGTTCAGGTCCACAATCTTGTCATCTTCCCTGACCAGTGTGGCAGTGAGTCCCATTTTGCAATGTGCCTGGACAATGGTCAGAACACGACGGAACATCTTGGCTACAGAAAGCACAGAAATATTATGGATTATGTACAAGTATAATATCTACATGTTGTATTATGTCAACATGTAGATTAATACCACCGATATATGTGTCTACCATGTGTCAATAATTACACTATAACCCGAAGCACTTCCTCAAAATATTATTTACAAGAGGCCTTTATATTGAAAGGTATTGATGTAATAACTACAGATGTTCCAATACAATAGTTTCCTTTCCGATACCAATGCATAAAACAAAACTATTATAATTTGGTTCAGCTGTTTACTACTAACCCTGTGATGTTATATGATTGATTTCATTTTTTGTATGGCCTGGCTCAGGTTACAGCAAATGAATGCCAAATAACTGTCTTTTATTTTGTACTTTGATAGCCAGTCTAACAGAAACCGAACATGAAGTACTTAAGAGTAGATTTCAGGGCTAAATGACAAGGTATCGGATTGCTGCATAGACTCACATACTCGCCGATAGTGATACCAGCATTTTAATCAGTATCAGACCCATTTCACAACAACTCTAACAACAGCCGCTCACCGGGGATAGTGTGCACCTCATCCAGGATAATGAGTCCCCACTCCTGGCTCCGCATCCACTCCATGACTCTCTCAGCCTCCCAGGAGCGCTTGGTGGTGTGACCCAGCATAGAGTAGGTGCTGATGGCCACTGAGCAGCCGATGGGCTTGTCCTTGGCGTCGGAAGTGAAGCGGCAGATCTGAGAGTCATCGATAGTGGACCACATCTTGAACTGAGCTTTCCACTGCTCCACTGACACCGAGGAGTTCCCCAACACTAAGCAGCGTTTACGCACCGTGCACGCTGCTGTCACGCCCACCAGAGATTTGCCCGCTCCTGGAAAGCAATGGAAGACAAAAGTATTCAAACATACTAGCTATTTACACATATTGATGATACAAAAGATTACCAATAGTTAGTAATAGTTTGGGTTGAGGGTAAACTAGAAAAAAATAAAAAATACTTAATACAAGAGTATATCCCTTGTTTTTTTATAAGGGCTAAGCTAATATTTTAACATTTTTATTAAATACATTAGTATTTCATATTCAAGTTAATTTTCATTTTGCAATTTGAATACTTTATTTCATTGTGATGAAATGCTTTAGGCTCATCCTTTCAGTTTTGTCTACCAATGTCTCGTCATCCCTTGACTGCAGTAAACCAGGTGTCTCACCGCAGGGCAGCACGATGACCCCAGAGCGAGCACGTCCATTCCCAAACATCTTGCGCAGACTCTTCTCCTGGTAGGGCCGCAACACAGCAGTGGGCTTCAGGTCTATGTTGATATCTGGGTTGACTGTATCATTGCGAAAGTCATACTCTGCTAAGAGGGGGTACTCCAGCTGAATACAACGCTTCTGCAGTTCTTCAATCATCTCCTACCCAAGGTCAGGGAAGAACAGTTTAGAGTGGGGCATAGAAATATGAATACATTTTTTAAGCAGGGTAGTCCATTGTAAAGCTACAAAACATGAATGGCAGAATTGTCAGTAGTAATGTTAAGTATGTAGAACTGAAACAGCAAAAATAAGAGAACATAAATATGATGTGAACCTGGCGAATCTCAAAAGACACAGCCTGAGTCTCTTCCTCCTCCTCCTCTTCTTTATCCATCTGCTCATAGTAGCTGAAGATGTCCTCAGGGATCTGCTGGGATGTAGTTGGTCCATCGCTGGGCTGTGAGGTGGAAGTACCTCCCTTTTCCTCAATAGACTTGGAAATCTGCCAGAAGGAGAAATCGAGGTACAATTGTTAGTGAATGACCAGGACAACAGTGATAACTCCTGTTGGCCCTCTAAAAGGGATATTTCCAAAGCACAACTTGTTACTGATTTTCAATTAGATGGTAGAATAGCTGAAAGGTTAGGACAAAACCTTAAGGGCTCTGATATGACTGTTTAGTTCCTGGATCACAAGACATCCTTCCCCATCATTATTATTATTATGTTGTCAATGTGTCATAATGCACCAACATTGGGCAGTAAACACACAAACTTAATTGTTTATAACATTATTTATTGTAACACAAAAATTACTTTGTGTGTCTGTGTGTGTGTGTGTGTGTGGGTCGGAGGTGGGCACACTGGCTGAATGACTGGTGCGATGTGTGGTTTGGCTCGTGATAAGGAACTCCTCATCCAATAAAAGAATCGGCCACACCATACAGAGCTATGTGTACGTACAAAAAAAAAAAGTTGGTTGGCATACCGCTGACTTGCTGTAGATGACTTCAGTAATAAGCTCAGTGTCTGCTCCGTCTGCAGTGCGGAGACGGCATTCACGGATCACGTTGTCCTGCAGAAGGCGCTGGATCACATCAGGGAAGGTACTCTCAACAAAGTACCTGAAGGTAGACAGGTAGCACAGTTTAAAAAGAGCGCCAAGGGAATGATGATTGATATGACAGAAGGAATACTTGTTGATATGACTTTACCTGTTGTGCTTGAGCACCAGTTTAACTTTGCCATAGCTCACTGTGCAGAGCTGAGAGAAGGAAAGGGATACAATGCAATGAATAAATAACCGCATCTTAAAATCATACATTTGGATATTGTCCTCTTTCATCAAAACTCCAGATTCTCTCATTCAGACCTGAATGAACTGCACGATTCCATCAGGTAACGACGTCTTGCTGAGTTTCTGCAGGTACTCCACAATATCAGAGGTCTGTAGCCCTACACTGACCGCTGCATACAGGGAGTAGGCCGTCAGCTTGTACTCATGAATATGATTAGGCCGGCACACTGGTTCTGCAATGGCCACCATGAAATCCTGGGCGTACTTATACACTGGTGAGAAGGCCTCCAGAAAGATGTGTCCATCTGGAGCCTGGAGGAGATAAAAATTAAAAAAAGAGATGAGAAAGAAATACAAAGAGACATCTCTTATAATATTGTGGAAAAATCAGCAAGACGACCACCAACTGTTTCATTTGTAAACTGTCTTAAAGGTGCTCCAAGCGACGTTGGCTGACGTTACTTCTTGTTGACGTTCAAAGTATTTTCAAACAAAACGAGACTAGCTTGTCCCTCCCTCCTCCTCCCTTCTCCTCTTCCGCGCACTAACCCCCCACCCCCAAATCCTTATGGTCGGTTATTGGCTGGAAGTCTGTTTGCATATGCTTCGTGGTGCAGGTGGGCACAGCTTATTTTTGTTACCGTTTGTAGACGCTGGACTGTCTACAGAGATCTTTTTTTTTTCAGTGTGTTCTGGGACAGGCAGCTCGCAGCTAGTGAGGAGAGGTTTTCTGTATGTGACGAGAAAATGTTGCAGCTTAAAACCCACGTAGAGCACCTTTAAGTGCGGAAATCCCCAATCCAAACCCATCTTACCACCCAGAGGGGGCGTGAAGAGTGATCATTCTTCAACAGCATCTGAACACGATAATCTTTAGCTCCATATTCATCCAGTTTTGTGCTGGACTCATCCACTTGTTTCCCCGCAGCAGCAGGTATGGCCTCCTGAGACTCGCTGCCCACTACCTCTTCTTCATCTTCTTCTTCCTCATAAAAACGCTTCTTGGACTTCTTGTCTGTAGGAGTTAGAAAAAAAACATTTCCAGTAATAGGGTTTAAATCACTACAGAAAAATATTAGTTTTGTGTGTGTGTGTGTGTGTGTGTGTGTGTGTGTGTGTGTGTGTGTGTGTGTGTGTGTGTGTCGCTGTATGCTTTAATACACAAGCATTGGTCAATACGTCATGTAGTTTATGACCGGTTCCTGCGTTTTAATTCATCATTTTAGGGTGCGTTTGACAAATATTAGGTACATTTCACGTTAAAACCTTTCACTACAAATGCTAACATTACCCTACAGCAAGACACGGAATAACGTGGATCATTGGCGTTTAAAGACTCCAGATGCAAAACTCCAGTGTTGTCAGCAATAACGTTACACAGCAGGGACGTGAGCTTCAATTCACGATATGTTCATCTTTCAGTTTGCCAGAGTAACGTTAAACGTTTGCTAACGTTAACAGCTAGCTAGCTTAATACGTTGAACCAGAGCATTAGCTAGTAACTCACCCCGATCTCCTTTATCCTTTTTACCCATTTTATCTATTCTTAAATAGACGATTTATTTCAAAACACGACACGCATCTCATCATATGCCTGATGTCCTCCTGAAAGAAAGATGAGACTGTTTTGTAGTCTGACCGGTGTCAAGTAACGTTACGCCATTAGACAAGCTTCCGGTCTCAGCCTTCAAAATAAAATATTGATGCAAGCAGCACAACATTGGGGAAACATCCTAGCTAGCCTACTTGAAGGGGAGTTTTTTTTTTTTTTTTTTCACCATAATGTGTTGACAAAATAAAAGACTGCACTTAACATAAAAAGTTCTAAGCACAAACTAGACTTTGTGCATGTATGCATGTATTTATTTATTTTATGATTTCATGGTAGAAACAGAAGAAAACGAAGATAAATAAAGAGAATGTCTCAAATAATAGAGGCATGACTCATATTAGAAAAGACACATTCACCTAACATACTAACATGTTAACTGATAGATTTATGTAAATAATATTTTTATTAGGATTTTTACACAGTCTTAAAATAATAAAACATGATGTCATGTGAAATGCTCATACAGATAAATAAAATAAAATAAATAAAGGTGCTAGAGTTTAACATACAAATGGGTAGTTAGACTTTTAACTGGTATTTAATGTGTTCATCAAAAGCATTCTCAACTGTATAACACCACACTGTAATTGATTGCTAAAGTATTATGTAATTAATGCACAGAAGTCTACATGACTGCATAAGCCTCCAGGGTAAGGTGTAATAGTGTATAAAATAAAACATCTCATTCATTGTGCTTTTATTCTTGCAGCACAATAGCCAACTTCTGGTTGTAGGTCATCTTGAGCTAACTTGACAGACTGAAGCCTCATTGTGTTTACTTCCTGGGTCAGAGGTGAAATCCGTTTATGAGAGGTTCCTTTGGTTTGTCTTGTTCATGGAGAAGCTTTAAGTTGTTTTTTTTACTTTGAAAGAAATTGTTAAACCTACGTGACTCGGTAAGTAAGCCATCGATTTAAAATATGTCGTCAGTCAGACCTGCTAAGGAGCAGAGGGATGAAGACTCTGATAATGATAAAGGATGTAAGTACACGTCGAAAAAACACCCTTACATTTGATTAAATGCTGTATAAATCACTATTATTCGCATAATGTCGTCTTTTTCATGGTAGTTAATGTATTTCTTCTATAACCCTGTGTTAGTCTCTGGCCCCGCTTTGCCTCCTGGCTATAAATTGGGAGAACCGTCGAGCTCGTCGGATGATAGTGAACCGGAGGTTGCGGCCAAAAGAGCCAAAACAAGACACACAGCTGCAGACAAGTAGGTTCATTAATGGACTAGAATTTATAGAAAAAGAAATGGTCAACAAACAAAATGGCAAAATGTATTTTTAACAGGGTGGAGAACACAAAGGTACAAGAAAAAGCTGATGATGGTTTCTTTGGACCAGCCCTACCACCAGGATTCAAGAAACAACAGAGTTCACCAGAAAGGTGAGCACATGAATTGTTTGTGTTGTGGATAATGTGTCAATTGTTGAAGCTGTACCTTAATTCAATTCAATTTTATTTATAGTATCAAATCATAACAAGAGGGATCTCAAGACACTTTACAGATGGAGTAGGTCTAGACCACACTCTATAAATTACAAAGACCCAATAATACTAGTAATTCCCCCAAGGGCGAGCATTGGTGCAACAGGGGCGAGGAAAACCGCCTTTTAGGAAGAACCTCAGTGATTAGAAAAACTTTGTTTAAGGGAATAACATCAGACAGACCCAGGTTCTTGGTAGGTGGTGTCTGTGATGAACAGTGGCAATAATAGTCACAATAAAGATAATGGAACTATGACTAGGAGTAGTAGTAGTTCATGGCGTAGCAGGGCACTGCAGGGCCTTACAGGATGTAGCAGGGCGTAGCAGGGTGTAGCAGGGCCTTACAGGATGTAGCAGGGTGTAGCAGGGCC
>NC_048407.1:13535888-13549922 GCF_013103735.1 Etheostoma cragini | reverse complement strand
AGCAGGGCGAAGCAGGGTGTAGCAGGGCCTTACAGGATGTAGCAGGGCCTTACAGGATGTAGCAGGGTGTAGCAGGGCATTACAGGATGTAGCAGGGCGAAGCAGGGTGTAGCAGGGTGTAGCAGGGCACGGAGCAGGACCACGGAGACCGCTGCAATTAGACCTGCACAATTCGAGGGAAAATGCGAATCATGACTTTTTTGCTTAGAATTGATATCAGGATTCTCTGCCACGATTTTTTTGACCAGGACAAAGCAAAACAAATCGGCAGTACCAAACAGATGTTTTTTGGCACTTACAGCACAATGCGCATCACCACAAGCCGGTAAACTTAGAGAGGCTTAAATGAAGAGAAGGGAGAGCACAGCAGCGCTTGTGAACGCGTTAAAATCTATTTTATACAGTCTGTTTAAAATTCACAGAAGAAAGTAGAAGCGTTTGTGATGCAGTTGAATCGTAAAATTAAATGAGAATCATCAGTCATAAAAAAAAATTTAAATTGTGAAGGCCTAGGTGCAACTATGATTTAGGTGCCACCCTAATCCAAGGAAAACTGCTGGGCAAAACAACATCAGGAATCCTTACACTCTGTTCCCTTAGGCCGCCTGTGCTGGGACCAGCTTTGCCTCCTGGGTTTCGGAGAGCAGCGTATGAAAACGATGATGACAACGATGGAGAAGATGGAGAGGATTTCCCAGGGCCCGCCCTTCCCCCTGGCTACCACGCTGAGTCCTCCAGCAGCGAGGGAGAGGATGATGATGTGATTGGGCCCATGCCGCCCAAAGGGCCTGTTGAAGACTCCGTGGCTCTGGACTTTGAGCGCAGAGCCCTAAGAATGAAAGAGAAGCTGATAGGAAATGTGAGTCCTCTTTGATCGGCATGGTCTACTCTACACAAACTCTTCAGTTACATGCTTACAGATTGACCTGTCAACAGGGGGGGGGAAATGTAATAAGCATAGAAATACAATAAAAATATTTAAGAAAAAATATCTGCCACTAGGGTGTCCTGTTCTTTTTTTTTTAATGCTTTTTTAAAGTTTTTCCTCCTGCTAAATGAATTTGTTTATGTGTGTATTTCTGTGTTTGAACAGGACACTCCTGAGGTGCTGGCCAGAGAAACATGGATGACAGAGCTCCCACCAGAACTGCAGCACATTGGCTTGGGGGCTCGAACCTTCAAGAAGAAGTCTGGTCCAGAGAACAAGGATCGCTCCATTTGGACAGATACACCAGCAGACATTGAGCGCAAGACCAGGGTACTTCATGAAAAAGAACATATCTTTATACTTCTACTGATAATTCCTATTGAACATTGTTAAGCGCATATATATATATATATATACATATATATATATATGTATATATATAAACAAACTTCCCTGTATTTTACGGGTCTATTCTTGACCAATAGGAACATCTTGAGCGAAAGAAGAAGGGTGAGGTGGAGATAGACGATGTCCCACAAGTCTCCAAGAGGGATGTGGAAATGGCAGATAAAGTGTCTAAGTATAACGTAAGTGGTAGTAGCCTCAATCGTTCTTTTGTCCTGAATGTCCCTGTATCAAATAATTGCCAGATGTTATGTACATTTGTTCACATTAAGCAGGGAACTAAAATGTCTCTACTCACTCCCTATACTCAGGATACCAAACGTGCCGAGTCTCTGGTGAGTATGCACACTAAGAAGATGAAGGAAAAAGCAAAGGAGAAGGCTGACAAACCAGTGGAGAGGAGACCATTCGATCGAGATGAAGACTTGCAGGTGAACCGCTTTGATGAGGCGCAGAAGCAGCGGCTGCTGAAGAAATCTCAGGAACTGAACACACGATTCTCCCACAGCAGGGACCGAATGTTCCTGTAACAAATTGTCCAAATGTTAGAAACATGTTTGAACGGACAGACCTTCAGTTACTGTCCGTCTGGTGAAACTTTCATACAGGTTTTGTAAAATATGGACTATGTTTGTACAGATACTCATGTCACAATTTTAACTAAACGGAGTATAAAGACGTGGCAGACAGTGACTGGGTGCAACGGCACTACAAATGTTTTCAAACTGATTACATTTTTTATAAAGCAGCAGCCAGTGGAGGTTGTTTTATTTTAATTTTTTAGGAGACACTGATTTAGGGCTGATGATATGGAAGGAATTAATAAATGACATTTTCCTACATTGATATGGTTGATTTTGTGTACAGATGTAAGATGTGCTATAAAATGCAGTTATGCTGCATGCACTCCCTGTAGCTTTGCAATCTTAAATGTGTCCAATAAACTGCTTTTGTAAAAAGGTTGATTAAACCGTGTGTTTTAAACTTTTACATACATTATTTTAAAACGTGTGCGCTATTAACCCTGCGCATGTGGTCAAAAGGAAAAGGATGCGCACAGTGGTGCGGACCATCACAGTCGCCATACTTAATATCTTATACGCATGCGTGTGGTGGTCGCATTTAGCTATCAGAAGCATAATTTTAAAACATGTCAGAGAAAGGAGAAGTGGATTTAACGGGTGCCAAGCAGAACACGGGTGTGTGGCTTGTAAAGGTATACGTCCTTAAAAAATCGCTAATTCATTGGGATCTAGAAGAATGAATTAACTTAAAAGACAGCATAGGCTAACAGTAATGTAGCTTAGCATCTAGCTAACGTTACCGCTGCCATCACATGAAGCCGTGCGTTGGAACGTTAGCTAAGTTCATAAACTGTTGAGTTTAGCCAATTTTGGCTTAATTAAACGGGGTATAGCTACGAATCCCATGGGTAATATGTTATACCCAACGCAACATAACCTATTAGTTTAACGTTAACTACAAACCATCGTTTGTTAATAGTACAACCAACGTAAACAATATCAGAATGCCAGTGAAAGCGGTAACGTGAGGTAGCTGAGTTCCGCAGTGCACATCTGATTCATGATCTGTTTGCAGAGAACTGCCAAAGTAACGTGTGTACCTAAAGGTGGCAATACAATATAGTTTGCAACAGTGTGAATGAGTGTGGCTCCAGACCATAGACTGTAGTATACAGACACATAAGAATGCACAATGTCACCATAATCATAAGGCTAGGTTCTTTGTGTTTTACAGAGATTGGGACAGCACTATGGTCCCACAGCACTATGGTCTTACATTTCTAAGATTGTTTTTTCACTGAAAAATAGGCCCTATGTTGACATATTTTCTAATATGTTTCTTAAAATAGGGTTACCCCAAATTGGGAGAAAACCTGATACAAATTTATGAAAAAGGAAATGTGGGAACATAGGGCCCTATTTTAGTATTTTTTTTTGAAGAAATATGTGAACCTAGGACCTAATTTTGAAAGAAATGTGGGAACATAGGGCCTAATTTTGAAAAGAATCTTAGAAATGTAGGCCTGCTCCTCAAAGTCTCGCATACAAAAGGGATATCGTTAGTTCTTGAATTTATGTTAATACAGAAAAGGCCCATCGTTAGGGTGTAATAACAGCCCTCATTAAATTATCTTTAACTATGTTTCTCCACGCAGGTTCCCAAATACCTCTCTCAGCAATGGGCAAAGGCAACTGGCAGAGGCGAGGTCGGGAAACTCAGAATCTGCAAGTATGTGAAACAACTGAGTATCATACAACATCCCAGAAGCCTCAGCCTGTTATTGTGTGTCTCTGAGTTTACATTATATTAAGTGATGCATCGGAAGGGGAAGAGAGAAAATTCAAAATGTAGTGTGTGCTGATGAAGGGTTAAAATGTGGTGGTGACTTAGATAGTTAGCCTAATATTTTTTTGTTACAGTATTAATAATGCTATCCAAATAAAATTGAATACCTTGTTATTTTGCCAAGCAATAAATTAATTCTAATTATGTTTGTTATTTTTATCTCCAAGGAAAGGAAACCAAGGAAAACCAGAGGTAAGTGATGTTTGAAAGAAGTACAATGCACCCTGTTAATGGACATCTTCCATATACAATAGCATGATGATGAAAGCCATCCTTATAATGTGGTACACACGTAATATGTAGGTTGTTATGCAACATTGTCAATTTTGGGTGGAGACATACATTCATTTATAAAGGCTAAATCCCATCTAATCCCATCACAAAAATGCTTTAACACAACCTACTTTTTTCTTTCAGTGCATGCTTAAAATGTTTTGTGTACATGCAAGAGTTAATTTAAGTTACAATCTGAATTGTGCATATTTAACTGTAGAAATTGTGCTATTTCTAAACTTTTTCCAAAGCCCATTTGTAGGTCTTGAAATGAACATTATTTTGAATAAATTATGTATAATAGGTAACGGTAGCAAAACTTAATTTAGTTTTGTTTGTGACATTTGTAATTAAAAATAAAAATACTTGTTGTTTTGATTGTATACTCAGTCAAAGCAGGCCAAGTATGTTTCTTTTTACTGCGTTTTATAGATACCTGTTAGCAATCGGATTCTCACAGATCCTTTCTGACATTTACTTTAGTAAAGATGATCATGGTTGATGATTTGAAGTACTTTACATGTATGCATGTGTTGAGAATAGAACGGGACTGCGTGCCCTGTTTTACTGCTGTACTTGACACAGGATAATGGCAGTAAGATCCAAATAAGGAGAGGAAAGGGGCTGAGAAGTTTCAATGTGGGTGACGCTGCTCTCTACAGGTGTCTTTCACATTGAACGAAGAGCTGACTGTGATTGAGGGTATAGAAGACAAGACGGTGTCTGCGCCTCGCGAGCACCCGTTCACCATGCAGACGGTGGGAGGGCAGACGTTGGCGGTATTCACAGAAAATTCATCAGGTGAGTGTTTTGTTTTTATTTTTTGAGGCCAGCTGGAGGATGCCGAGTGTTTGCTGCTGCAAGAGGAGGCACACGTTTAGTTTTGTGTGATGTCAAATATCCGTTTGTACTAGAACCCAGAGGTAAGTTCTGTGTGATCAGGTGGGTGGAGGCACTCATGCTACTCTTTCTACAGCTTGTCTTTTCCTTGCTTGCCCTGCTTGTCTCTGTGCTGTGAACTCTCAGCAGATTTTTTCCGAGAGTGTGAGGTTGTCCTCAGTCCTAACATATAAAGAAATAAACTGCTTATAGTGGATAAGTGAACACTCAATGGAACACAGAAGAAAACTGCTCTGTTGAAAAATGTGTCTTCATCCAGTCCGATCTGTGTTTCTGTCTCTATGTAAAAGGGAATTTTGGTTTCAGTGTCTGATCTTCTGTCAGTCAGTTATTTGTGGTTTAACCTTTTCAGTCCGCTGTCAATCACCTCAGCAGATTGTGTTTATGATCAGGCACAATGGCCCCATTTGGAATTAATTTAACATGGGGTAGATCAATATCAACACAAATCATTGCTTTGGAGCTGATTTGATTTGTGCATGGGTTTCTTTGGTGTGTGTGTGAGTGAGTGACTGTGTGAGAGTTTGTGTGTGTGTGTGAGGGCTGCACAGTTTTTCCACACAAGCCTGGCCAATAAGGCAGTTGCCAATATAATAAGGCATCACAACTTGAAATTCAACCAAAGAGACAAAAGGAGAGGTAATCACCGCTGTTTTTTTTTTTTTTTTAAATTGCAGTTTAGTGTTGTGTTAAGTGTGCAGCCCTGTCATGGATATGTATCCATGGTTGGACAGTGTATCTGTGCTCGCTTTTTGTGGGGGCATGCTTGCTTTGCTCACGTGCACGCGCGTGTACTCATCAGAGATAACGCCGAGAAGCTCTGTGTGATTAAACATTTTCGTGTGCGACTAAACCCTGGGTGTGGTTCTTGTTGTTCGATCCCCTCCTTCGTCCGTCTTCCATCCCCTGTATTTTTATGTTTACCATCCCTCCCTCCCTTCCTGTAGGCCAGTTAGAAGAAAGATCTGATGGCAGCAGCTCAGTTTCGGGGGCGGGGGCAGGTCCAGGTGAGTCCTTCGTTTCGCCAGCGAGTTACAAAGTTGGTGGTTGGTGTCACTGGGAATCGGACACACAGAGTGTCCATTATTTCTATTAATAAATGTGATTTGCAGTATCACAACAGTAGCCCATAGACATGCTTTGAAAGATGCATGTAATGCTACCAAAACTGTACACACTGTGAAGCCTAACATGGGCCTCTTCTCTTTTTGAGCATAATTGTAAAAATCATACGAAGTATCTGCACTTTGTGTGCACCATCTTGCTTGGAGGATGGAAAAGAGTCTGAGGGCAGACTGGGCGACACTGCACTTGAGCAGAGGGCTGCCTGCTTGTGTTGATGGTTGTAATGCCAGTCCAGTTGTCACATTGTTGCCACATCGTGTGGCAAAGACAATTGTCATTTGAATGTGTCCTAGTCTGGATCTACTATACACACATCAGCAAGCTTCATTCAAAGCTTTGACTAAGCAATGGCTTTGCAATGGTTGAGTAGTCGTTTCAATGATGTGTAGATCTCAATGTGTAGAATCACTCATTCATAATTTCATTTTGATTGGTGAGACTTCTAAAGCTGTGGTAGAGGAGACAAATTGTCTTGGTCCTCTACTTTCATGGCCAGCAGACTCTTGCTTACTTACTCCTACACCTGGGAGGCCAAAGCTATAACTGACTTCCTACTCAATTTCAAGATGGCGCCAACTACGGGCGACTTGGTGTTTTGGTGCTCGTTGTTTTGTCTTGTTTTTGTTGTAAATTCAGTTTTTCTGTATGTATGTATGTATTGTTTATTTCACATGAATGTGTAATATGTTTGTTTGTTTTATGTATGCACCAGCCACCATGCAAATTCCTTGTAAGTGTAATAAACCTGATTCTGATTTGGTATGCAAATGGTCAATAGCATATAAACATATATGTTATGTTACTGGCCATAATGCCGATTAAATAAGTATTTACATTGAACAGTATCATTTGACATAAACCCTTAGTGTGGCTCACGCATTTCCCATTCATTAAGTGAGACATGGTGCGGATGATCTACGTATATAAATTAAAGGTACAGTGTGACCTCCGTTCTGAGCCGGTAGCCAGCCAATGTGGCTGGTTTGAAAATTGCGTTTGAAAACTAGGGAAACAACAATGGTGTTCAAGAATGTATAGGGGATAGGACAACGGTACACAATTTTAGACATTTGGTGGATTACAGAGACATGTTGAGGAATGAATAATAGTAATAGCAGCAGAGATAGATTAGGTGTCTGTGTGTCTTGTGTCTCCCAGGCCAAGATGTATTGTTTCAGTCACATTATACTGAGTGCAGTTCAAGTATCTGAGTGATTAAAGCACAATTGTGCCATGTCATTCAGTGTCTGCTTTCATCTCTTCTCCCTTACACACATGGAACTGCAATCCCTTCCTTACTTATGAAGTAAACATGCACTACAAGTATTGAGGTTTCAATTAACTTTTCTATTTTCAGATAAAATAGCCTTGGAGGGAGTGGTAGTGCAGAGAGCAGAGTGCAGACCCGCTGTTAGCGAAGGCTATATGAGGCTGAAAAGGTACGTATTTTTGAAATTATGTGCGCACACCAATATGTTTAGAACCTGCATTTCAACACATTGTTGTAATGTTAGATGCATGGATGTATATTATTATCTTCGTTTTTGTGTGTCCACTGTATGTCTGAAACTGTATGTGGACATCTTAAGGTCATTGTTTTCATGTTTGTTGCATGTCAAATCTTAATTATGTCTCTAGCTATAGGTTAACTGGGCGGGTGGAATAGAAACCCCTGTACTAGAAGTATACAATATAACCAATTCATAATTTGAAGAATTCAAGAGTCAAAGGTCCATTTTTTTCATTCAAAATGTAAAGATGTCATACTAACGTAAGAAAGACTTAACTATTGATATAGAATTAATTGCAGAGCTTTTGCGTTACATTAGACAGGTGTTTGTTTGTTTTTAGGTTACTTAGCGTACACAGTGTATGTCATGTAATGTTCTTGGCAATAAAGTCATTGTCGTCATCTCGACAGGTTACAAATTGAAGAGTTGGCCAAGCCAGTCAGGCTGTCACAACAGTTGGACAAAGCTGTCACCAGCAACTACAAACCCGTGGCCAACCATACTTACAATGTAAGACATGAAACCTGTACAGGATTTTCTTGTTTCATTCATCTTCTCACTTGTGTGTGCATGTTTCAAACCATGAAGCCTGCACATACAACCCATACACAAGATTTCATAATAAAAATACTTTTTGCTGCAGCTGGAGTATGAGCGGAAAAAGAAGGAGGAGGGCAAGAGAGCAAGAGTTGACAAACAGCAGGTGCTGGACATGTTGTTCTCTGCTTTTGAGAAGCACCAGTACTACAACATCAAAGATCTGGTGGACATCACCAAACAGCCTGTGGTAAGACTAGAGGGCAACATGAGGGCTTTGGTTGTTCTAACACTGTTTATACTGGCTCATTTTAGTGCTTTTCACTCACTGAAGTAATTACATTTTTTTTTTCTCCCAGATTTACTTGAAGGAAATCTTACGTGATATTGGCATCTACAATGTGAAGGGAACCCACAAGAATACCTGGGAGCTCAAACCAGAATACAGACATTACCAAGGGGACGAAAAGACTGATGAATAATTTCTTAACATCCCAAGGTCGAAACACAACCTTAGTTTGGCCTTGGAGCGCTCTGATTTTCTTACACCAGGTCTCAAACACACTGGAGGATGTCAGGCAAAGGTTGCGTTTTACAGGGAGAAGTTTTAGTTTATTTTATAGGAGACAAGGGGCACTGGAAAACTGAACTTTTGTGTCATAGCTCCAGTACACCCTTGAGGTCACAGGCACCCAGTATTTGAGTTTGTCCTACCCATTAGAGGCACAGGACAGCCTTTTATGAAGCAAGAGATTCATATGTAAACCCCATCTTAGAATTTTTTAGTTTCTAGTTTTTTTTAATGACTTAAGGTTTGCATACCACGACTTGCTTTTACAGTTAAGACCTGTGCCGCTGCTGTACTTGTGCTTCAGATGCTTTAAAATTGTTTTGACTCATGCAATAAAAATTTTTAATCTTGTAATGAGTTTTAATCTGACTCTGTACTAGAATAGCATTAAAAATAAGATTTTAACAGCAGCACCAAACTCAGCTATTGAAATTGCACTTCAGCAAATATCCAAACATGTTTGCACTCAAATTATTACTTAGCAAAATTTGCCATGTACGTATGTATAAATATCTACCCAAGGCAATATTACTAGTATTCCACTGCTTACGACATTACGTGTCCACAGCATTTGCATATGGCTACAATTGATGGCTTAAGTGTAATGTGAAGGCGGAGGAGCTGGAAACACTTTTCAACACATTCATTGCACAAAAATGCATTTTTAAAAAGGAGTTTTATTTCTTTGAGACACTTGTTATTTCAACATGCAGTGTGAATGTTAAATACAGATCATTTGAAAGCACTTTCATACACAGACAAAGGGTCCCCCAGTGACTACTTTCTGTGAGTCGACAGCAGTAACTACTGTTCCCCCGTGCAACAATTTGTGTAAGACAACTGTTGCTTGCAGATAAAACTGCCAGTGATCATTTATAACAGAACAAGTACATGCTTGTTATCTGAAAAAAAAAAAAAAAAGGTTCCACATCTCCCATCAGGTGTTTGCAGTGTCTTGTTCCGACCTGAAGGGAAAAGAAAACCTGTAAGTTGTAACACCGAACAAGAATGTCAAAGAAAGTAATTATGCAACAAGTATCACAGCAAGTAAATGGTTACTTTTATAATCTACCTGCTAAATCTTAAACATTAAATCATTTTGACAGCATACTTTGAAACTGACAGACAATGCCCAAAAGCTCACATGTATTCCTCAATTCAATCTGTGCCGCTATGAAATGTAGCAGCCAGGAAGAGCGGGGAAGATTCAATTTAGCATCTCTATGCAAACCCAGAGCCAAAGAAGCCTGCTTCAGGTCTATCAGTCGATGCAAATTTAAGTCTAATGCAAAAGACAACATTACAAGTGCTTACCTGGAAAGTAACAATTTCGGCTCAAGACTGCTCAACTGCGTCCATTACAGCTGCTCAGCTCCCAAAGTGTTAACCCTCAAGACTGGACAAAGAAAAAACATTTGCGATTAATGGAAGCTACAATAGTGTTAACATTTTTTTAAATAAATAAGGAGTTATCCTCCCCGATTCAATCTGAGACGCCATGGAAAAAAGGCGAGCAGAAAGCGCAGGGACATTTAATATTGCATCTGAAATATTAAAACCCAGGATATCTCACACCAGAGAGCCCAGGCTGTCAAAGATGCAGCTCATGATATAAGGCTTGATCAGTGGAACAGTTAAAACCTAAGAATGACTGTCAAAGTAAACCCATCTTCACATACATTTTCACACATGACTTTACTTACAGATGGTGGCTGTCCTCTTGTTGGAGTTTCAGAAACTCTCAAGTCATTATACTGCCATGGCTGATTGCGGCATTATAACCACAAACCCATTCATCACTGGGACATTCTGCTTGAAGCTCAAACACAGCCATCATCCTCCATCTGGCCCGTACATGTGTCTACCAATTGGCATACGATCTGCCAGAAGAAGGGGGGGAAGCACGAGACTTATATATAGAGCAGCATCTTTGTTAAATTCAATAAGTCAATGTGCATTTTAAATCTTAGGCTTATACAGCCACATATGTTTTTGTAAAAAACGCAGGATTACCCGGGGGGGGGGGGGGGGAAGAGAGATATCGAGAATTATGACAAGCCGATGTAATGCTAATGATAAAATGTGTTTTTTGTGTTGCCCAAATAAGTGCAACAAAGCAAACAGTTGACTCAGAAAGATGTATATCACAGTCCATACACTCATACAGTACCGAGAAGACGTTTAATCAGCCAGATTAACTGAGAACACCTATCGGTCTCAGACCCTAACATTATTAACTTTTAACGTTAGCCAACTGGGCCAATAGAAAATAACCAAGCAATTTAGTGTAAGATACTAACAAACACTTTTTCAGTCAACCCCTCGAAAGAAACTCTGATTGCTTATGTAATTGTTATTTAAGGGGGAGGATAGCTACGGGGGGAATTAGCATTATCTACCCATTAGCATTAACTTAAATGCTAACTAGCATGAAAGCATGGTAGGTTAGAGTAATTTCCGGTATGCTTTTTATAAAGTGTTCCGCTTTCCCCCAAAAAACAAACACAGTATACTCATGAAGTACTGGAAATTAATTCGGCGTCCTGTAAGATTTCCTTTTTCATAATCTTAACAGTCAGTTTCGTTTAGTCACAACGTATTTTGACGTAAAACGGGGGGGGAAATAAAATGGCTCCAGCTAAGCTAATTTACACGTGTCACAGATGTATACATCAACGTTGCAACTTAAATATAACAGCTCAGTTTACAGTTAACGTTACTGATTTTACTAAAATGCTAGTTGTAGCTAACAAAATATACTTACAACAGAGCATGACGATAGCGTAACAGAAGAACGAACTTCTGGGACGTTGGTTCTGCATTATACAAGCTGACTGCACTCTCCTGTTGACTTCTGGTCAAAGCACAGGATAAAAGGACTGGGGGAAGTGGAGCTTCCAGTTTAAATAGGTTGCGTTATGGCTCATTGTTGCCCCTTGAGGCCGAAGAGGAAACATCCTGGGAACATTCATTTACATTGTCGCCTCCTGGTGTTCACAGTTGGAAATTGCTAGTTTTCACTCTAACTTACAAAGTGCGCAGGATAACGACTCAGCTTCTTTAAGTTTCATTGTCAATTTGTTGGATTCCATTTTTTTCTAAGGCTTCGATGCAAATAACGTTACGGTCTGTAGTTCATTTGTTCTAACAATGCTGTCTTCATAAAATTACGCTTAAAACAATGTTTCATAAAAAGCTTTTTCTGATAGAAATGAATGGGGATTTCCAAAAGACAAATAATTTGTATATCCTCTTTCTAGCCTCTTTTTAAAATGTCAGTTGGATGCAGGAATAATGCTATTAAAACGGCATATGCAGTTAATGTCAGCAATGTTACGGAAAGTAGTGGAGTCTTAGGATATGTTTCACCATTGTTTAACTACGTGAGATTATTATTATTATTATTATTATTATTATTGTTATTATTATTAGTATTATTAATATTATGGTGTTGTGGCAGCATAAGAGTGATATAAGTTATGAAGATCAAACTGGAAATACCCTATGGACCTAGATAAAAGAACAAAAACAAGACTAATCAAGACATGTAATCATTATGTCTGAGGGTAGGATGGGATGGGTCTACATCAGATGTGGAACATCACGCAACAGCATGTGCACAACGCGCGAGCCCGACTCCTCTTACAACATGCTTAGTTGACTGTGGAGGTGCAGCATTTCTTAATTGGACTCCACGTTTAAATGGTCTTTCACCAGCTTCCTGTGGATTTATGTGAAGACATGCAGGCATTAAAGAAGACTTAAGAGCAGGTAAGTTGAGGCTTTATTTTAGGATTACATTTTTCTTTTATGTGTAATCACCCTTATGTGTAGGTTACTAATGATGCGTGTATTTAGTTAAGTAAATAATAGTTTTCATGGTCTCCAAAACCACCAATTAATTACTTCTTCTTCAGCAGCTGAATTAAGAACCAACAGTGAGGCTAATGTTGCCTGAAATAATGTGTTTCTAATTCAAATGATCACTTTGCTTAATGTGCAGTCAGTATAGGCTGCAACAGCCCAGCTATGTTCAGAGCAGTGTTTGGAAACAAGAAAGATGGAGGAGGAAAACGAGGAGAAAAAAAGAATAAGAGACATCCAGGTAAGAGCAAAACCACCAAAACGACATGTGTCATAAAACTGTGGTATGTCAGCAATAATAAGCCAACAATGCTCTCTTTGGGCTTGAATCTTAAAATAATGTTATCACATTTATCACATTATATGTCATCACCCCCCCCCCTTCCTTTCACAGCTTGGTGTAGGAGCAGATCTAATGTTGTACACACTAGCTCTTGCATTATTTGATTACAATATTCAGGTTCTCTTGGGTGATTTAAGTAGAGCCATTTCAATTAGCCTAATTCATCAGTGTGTTCTGTCCTTCACACAGTGTTCTAGTGCTTGCATTTAAAGTGTGTCAGGAGAAGTTAGAGTGGATTAGGCAAGCACCCTGACCTACTAAAAACATACTGGATCGCACAAGAATTTCTGAGTGGGCTACAAGTGCCTAAGTCAAATCTGCGTACCTGTTAAAGTGTTGTATTTGCTGTGAATAAACTGAACGTTTTGTACTAGGTGTCAGTGAAATGAATGGGAAGGTTTGGTTAACACCTGGAACATTTAGCTGTAAAACAGAAGCTAAGATGTGGGGTTTTTTCACAAGGAGAAGTTGATCTGCAGAGGAGATTTCAGACTGCGCAGTGGAGATAGATGAACATAAGTAGAGCTCAGTATTGGAACAACCACGTTGCCCATTAATATTTGATAATTCGCTGCTCTGGGTAGCAAGAACAGAGAGTAAGATAGAGAACTGTGCCAGTCTCATTAAAAATGATATAGGATGTTTACAGTACGATGGGATGGCTCTGATCATTTGCAGAGAGATATCGCTTCTTCAAAAGCGCATCGTGAAAGGGTTCAAGGCTCTGATCCTTCTACCCTTCTTAACGCAGCAGAATATCATGGGATTTTTTTTATATTAGGTGGTGGACCTCTGAGTCTTTTTTGATCCTGGTAATATCAACAAAAACAGACTCATTTAAGAAAAGAAAAAGTGAATGACCGAATTATTCCACATGAAAAATACTGCAGTCTGATATAACCAATATAAGTGACACTGAGGCCTCTGTAAACACATGGCTTTGTGAGTTCTTGTGCGTAATGTTCTCTGAAGACGCAGGAAGAGTGAGCATGAAAATAATTAAAGTATTGAATTGAAGTTTATAGCCTTTTTATTGAGGGTGATCCCATTCCTTTAAATAGATGTCATGGATGGCATTGCCAACTTTCCATCACCTCATTCAGCAAAATGCCTCCAAGACAAGATATGTTCCCTCTGTCGCAGCCATATGTGAGACATATTTAAACGTCTCTCTCTCTCTTTCTCTCTCTCTCTCTCTCTGAGATAT
>NC_048407.1:13491105-13535788 GCF_013103735.1 Etheostoma cragini | reverse complement strand
ATATATCTGCTGCACAGTTCTGTTGAGTTCTGTTGAATCAACTCTGTCTTCTTCACTGTGCTAACTAAGCTTTCTGAAAGAGGCTTGTTTACCATAACACCTGCACTTCTCCATGTTTTCTCTACACACTCCCATCTATTTCATGTAGATGGTGAGGTGTACACTCACAGCACCTTGCAGAGGGGAAGCACCGGGCGTGCCAAACAGCTCTGGGACCATGACACTGGCTACACCGAAAGCTTGGTTAAACCGAGGAGGAGACTGACCAAGGTTGCGTCCATTTCTTTACCGTCCTCCCCTCTTCTCCCTCGCCAGGCCGACTTAGCTCCCTCCCAGTCGTGCATCAAGTTCACAGGTGGGTTAAATCAAATAGTAACAATGATTAAAATAAAATAAGAACACTCAATATGGACAGCTGGGAAGAAAAAAGACATGGATCAAGGAAAAGTTGCAAAAATAGCAGAATGTTGTTTCATGGGTTTGCCTTGATTAGCAGAGAGCTTCTGTGCGTTCAGCTGTTCTATACATGTGACAGCAAGAGCATACAGACTGTGCCCCTAGGGCCCCAAAACATGTGACAGATTGTCAGAGTAAATGATTGAATAAGATAACTTAAGGCAAGGGACTCCAATTGGATAATTCAGTTTTACGATTGGCTAAATAAAATATTGAAATCAAATCAAAGACAACTCTTGACAAAATAAATAAAATCTTAACAACAGGTCCAAAGTTTTTTTCTTCTTGTTTGCATAGATATACGATACTTTTTTTTAAACATGTTTACACCATCTGAATTTCTAAAATGAATGAATGAATGAATGAATTAAGAGTGTATGTTAAGAATAACAAACACATTGTCAAGGAGAAACAAAATAACAAGACAAGAAAGATCAAATTAATTCTAGGAAAAAACTAAAGAGCATGTACACCCAGATAACTTTCTACATACATGCATACATACAGTGTGTTTGCATATGCAGGCATACACTTACCTACATGTACATACATACACGCCTACATATACTCATAAGGGTCAGTAAAAGGAACTTGAGTTCCTCAGTTCTGCACGTACATCATTCTAGTAAAACAACACTAAGCAAAAAAACATTTTGAATGGAGTGGCTTTTCTGATTTCATTTTATAGCATCTTCTACAGTATGAACATGGATCAAATATAATATTTTCTATGTACATACTGCCTCATGAATATTTATTGTTTATTCATCCACTCTTTAATAAAAGTTTTGTATCTAATATTTTTTTTTTTTTTTAAATAAGTTCTGGGACATTTTTTAAAACAAAAATAACAAACTTTGTTTACCTGGGGTGCCTCACCTTAAAAGAAGCACAAGGTGGCAGTGTCCTGCAGCAAGTACAGCCAGTAAGAAGAAGGTGCCGTTACATTTCATTGCATGCAGCAGTGCCTTGTTCTTCCCCAGAACAAACATGACAAGGAAAATTACAGCAAATAGAAACATACACTATCATGGCCTTGGTGTGTGTGGTGGTCAAGCAAAATCCAATATTAAAACGTATGTCAAACAGTGTTTCAGAGTCTCTACACATGCGTGATTCAAACACTGAATAACCTTGACTATGAAAATTCAGGAGCCTACATTTCAGTGTTCGCAAACATCTCATCCAGTCCCAGAGAATCTGCGCTTCCAAGAACCCTCAGACGTTGCATAAATTGAGACACACCCACACATGTCAATATGAGTACACTGCTGTCCCTGCCATCTCTCTCTCTAACACACACACACACACACACACACACACACACACACACACACACACACACACACACACACACACACACACACACACACACACACACACACACAAACACACATACATACATTAGCAGTGTTAATATATTATAGATAAATGCCCACAGTTCAGTGAATATTGTACTGTTTGCATGCATGGCTCGTACTCTGTACACACTGCTTTATACTCCTGGGACACAATTCAAATTCTGCACCACAGATCTCATTTGGGTAGGCTTAATCTCTCTCTCTCTCTCTCACTTTCTTTCATATCCCTCCTTATCTCCACCCTCAATCCCTCCCTCTCTCCCACCCTGCCTGCTCTCCCTCCCTTTCCCTTCTCCCTCTTTGCTGTGGCCGAAGGACGGGTAAGGAAGCTGGAGAATGTGGATGGCTCTTCCAACGCGAGAGAAGCTCTTGTCTTTGCCTCGTGCCGTGGCAAGACAGACCACAGAGGTGAGAACAGGAGTGTGTGGGTGTGTTAAGCATCATGTCGGGTTTTCCAGGTATTGATCAGGGAAGCTGAATGAGAATTAATGGGGTAGAGGTGAGTAAATGATGAGATATAAGAGAAAGTGAGTGTGTGTTTGTGTGTTTCAATTACATGTAAAAGGCTTTGCATTAAGTTTTCAGATGAATGGAGGGCTAGCGACGTCTGTGTAATCCTCAGTGTATCACTGAGAGTGGATTTGTTTTGTCACAGTTCCTCCCGAGCCTTTGCCCTGACTTCACTGCATGCTGCTTATATACTTATGGTTTGATTAAAGCAATAATGGGGTAAAACCCCACATCTTAGCCAGCTTTCTTTACATTTTTGACCAGAGGGCTATCCTTAGGCTTAACAGATTTTATGAGGCATCTTCCATCCCGGTTGCCAGGCACCTCTCAGCTTTCCGTTTCCAATGGCAACTGCTGGGTGGGTTGATGAATAGTACTGGACATTCAGTCTGTCCTCATGTTACTCCAGATTGGATCTCAGTGCTCTGTTGACTAAATGCAAAGTTTTCTCTCCTCCCCCTCTCTGAAATACACATTTACCCTTCCTACCCAAGTCTTCAGCAGCTTTTGAAGTTGTGAAGTGAAAAGAGTATTGACAAACTGGGACACTTTATGAAACAGTAATTACAAAGCTAGCCTCTCAAAATTGACCTTGATACTATCAAGGCTAGGCTCCTGTTTGAACACAGTTGGGTTGAAGATGAAAGCGATGTGATGCTGTACCTCTCAAAAGCAGAGAGTGGGCCATGACAGAACGAGAAAGTCAGTGGAGGGAGTGCAAAATGAATGACGTCTAAACGCAAAGATGTTTGTGAGGAGGAGTGAGCTGTTCCTGTAATCTGTGATATCCTGTCATTCTGTTGATATGCCTACTCAATATGAGCGTTACTCAGCTGATAACGGTACATAGGTGAGGTGTGAGAACGGAGGACTGTTATTGCTCAGCTGGTTAAACCACCTAGATGTGACAACTGTTAAAGCCTTATTCTTCAGAGGTGAGCGAGAACCTGAGAGGAGTTTGGGTTGTAGGTCAAAGCATCAGGGAGACTTAAACAGTGATAAATGAATGCAGCACATGGCCTGTGTCAGCCAATCTCTCCTAGAGCAACAGAGAAGGCAGAGCCAAGGCTTTCCTTCATCTGCTACGGAGTCGACACCAAGCTCATTGAAATTCACAACCCGTCTCTTAACCGAGAGCACCTGGCAGGCGTGTGCACAGGAAAACTCACAACCTCACACAACCCTTTGCTGCTGCCTCAACCAGGCGGGACTGGAAAGCCACTGTCTGTGCATTCATAATCAGGGCAGCTGGGGCTGTGCCGACCTGTGGATGCATACGTTTCTCGCAGTTCACTGGCGATGGTGCTGGGTGGGAATCTTTGGAGCGAGCTGAGCTGAAACGAGAGCGTCAGTTGGATGATGTGGCCTGCCATTTTTCCATTCGCTTGTTAATCTGTGTGTCCTGATGTGTATGTTTTCCAGACCTCCACGTGGAGCCCCAGCCGGGGTCCTCCCTTTCTACCCAGGAACTGATGACCAGACTATGCTTCTTATTGGGAGACGCAACGCCCGGCACTGCTAGCTCTCCTATGGAGGACAGGAGGGAAAAGAAGGTAAGGCAGCATATTGATTCATTGGTCCCTTGCTGTCATGTCATATAAAAAAGCAATGGATGGTTTATGAAAGAACCTTTTTTAACCATGACATTGACGTCAAGAGCTTACTTTCTTCTTTAAACATTTAAAAGATTAAAGATTTTTGATAGTTTTAACATTTTTGTGCATAGAGTGCAAGTGCAAGTGTTAAATGTTGTCTGTGATTTGACCACTCAAATTCCCCATTGGAAAAATGTATCACTATACATTTTGGAATATTATTACTTGTGTTGCTATGCTTCTACAGGGCTCCATTTCTATACTCAGCGCCCTTTCACTTAACCCCTCTCTGTGTGTTACTATGTGCTCTCCATCGCTATGCCTTTGCATTGCTCAGCCTTGGCCCATTTTCTCAGCCTCATTCCACCACCTGAGCTCCAAATTCAGTCAGTTTCACAGTGATAGCGAGGCTCATATGAGGAATGTGGGTTGTCCTGGCTAAGATAGATGAGGCTCTGGTATAAAGGGAATAACAGTGAGCTGTTTCCACTCTGCTGCCTTGTCTCCCAACAGTCTCTGTTGCCGAAATGTTGCATCAGTAATAAGGAGACCTGAAATGCACGTGACCAAACGACAAGGCTAAGGAATATAAACTGAATCGATTTTTTCTTAGAAAACATAAGTTTTACTGTAAGATGCTGTCAAAAGATTTTTTAGCTCTTCCGACCATTAACCACTGGTCACATCCTCAGAAAAAAAAATCCTCAGTAAGAGACAAGTGTAAATACTATACTATTATGTAAGTACTGTATACTATACTATTCAAATATCTGTAATGTGTATGTGAAAAAGCTGTTTTCATCTTCTAAGAATAACGTACGAATAACTTTTATAAAATGTAGATTTAGAGGCTGTTTATCAGTAGTAGATGTGAGACAGCTGAGATGTAGCCATAATGATAACTGCTTGAAAAAATCTCAGCTTTTTTACAACCTGGCTCTTATTTTTGTAGTTTCTTTTCCTTCTGTGACATATTGTGTTCAAAACCCCATGCTTTATTGTAGAGCTCAGTGTCGGACTCATGCCGTCGGAGGGACAGTGGGGAAAATAAAAAGGGCGCCAGATGCATGTGGTGGGCAACAACGTACAGTCAGTTTTCTAGCATGTAGGGCAGCCATATATTTTCTTGATTTTCAGACCCCCCTTGAGGACCCTGCATCACTTTTTTTTTTAATGGAAGGGCAGCCTATGATCATGTTTTCTCCATTTAAGGCCAACCATTAGTGCACTTCATCTGGTTTTCTCCATTGAAAAGACACACCAGAAGATTTTTTTTAACACGGGGCGCCATGCCTAAACTTTACATGCAGTTACTTCAAATCAAATTGCTATCCAAACACACACACACACACACACACACACACACACACACGCACACTCACACAGTCTGATGCTGTAGTATGCTTCATACTTAAAATAAATCCTGTTACCAGTGAATGTTAACATTTCATTTTTTCTTTGTAAAATCAGTCCCATGTGGAATAGCAGAATGTGTGCACAGTGACTCTTACAGTAAATTGGAAGTCTACAGGGAGTGATTTAGTTTGAACACAGCCAGCCATCCTTATAAAATACTGTGAAAATGACAGCCAGGATGAAAATAACCGGAATTATCTTTTCATTTCCCATCTGCGTGCTGTGCACACACAAACATATTCAGTCACACAAAACAGTGTGCATAAAGGCAAACACTGTCACACAGAGCAGAGTACTGTTAAAAAGGATAGCAACTGAAACAGTATACTTTATAATAGTCACTTAGATATGATTCTTTTCATTCTCCCTGCACAGTTGAGTTGATCAGGTTGAGTCTCTCCCTGTGATTCTCGATACATCTTAACTTTATATCCCTTTAACCTACTTGATCGTGTATCGATATGTTTCTGCTCTCCTTTTTTCAGTGTGATACCTCTGCCCAGGGGGGGAGTCCCAGCTCCACTCTTACCTGCAGCACCGCCTCCCCCTGTTCAGAGAGCCCCTCTTCCACCCTGAGCACCATTGCTGGAGGCCAGCCTTTACCCGTACCTTTACCCCACGGCAGCTCCAGCACAAGTCCCAGTGGAACCCTCTCCAGCTCCGTACCCAGTTCTGCTCCTGGACCCATCACCAGAAGCAGCCCTGGGCCTCCTTCTCAGAGCCCCACCTCCACCCTGGGGAGCAAGGACAGTGGAATCTTAGGTGATAGTTGCTGCTGTGTAGCTTTTGAAAATCCAGTTTTGTTTTCAAATGATGTATATGCACATTGTGTGAGTTTAGATTGATTTACTCTAGGTGAGGCATATACAAAAGTCCAGCGGTGCATTGCTAGTAGTAAAACTAAGTGTTGAAAATACATCAGTAGCCTATTTAACTCAATGTTGAACCACTAACCTATCACATATAAGTAAGTGTCACACCTTCCTACACAATGACAGTGTAACTTAGTTTATGGTTCATGTCTAATGGGTACCTCTACCCCACAACTAGTTTCTCTACGTCGCCATGTGCCACTGCAGCCTCAAGGCTTTAGCTCCCTCCTGTCAAAACTGGGACACTGCTGTCTTTGTTGCTTATGGGTCTGATTCTCTTAAAATAGGACATTTTTCTCCCTTAATAGAGTTTGTATTTATAGTTAAATACAAAAGTGCAAAGGGCACATCAAGTACAGTAAAATGTTGTATTGTTGATTGATGAGTGCACGGCTGAGAAAACAGGTGTATTTTATTGTTGATTGAGTAAATATGATTTGTTGAAGTGGAAGGCAATGCTTAGTTTTTGATAAGAAAATGCAAGTAAGCAATTGCATGCCTTATGTTCATTAGAAGTATGAATTCTTTTTTTAGCTGCCTCCATTAACCCATATTTTCTTGCGGCTCAGCAACCAACACTAGTTCTTCTGAGAATGAAGAGCGCAGCGCCTCTAGTGAGGTCCTGACTAGGAATAAAGGCCCAGGGGGCGGTGCTGGTGTAATGGGCCATGCAAACGAGGGTCGCCATCCCGGGCCAACAAGGGACAATCTGACCACCCAACCAGATGAGGCCTTACCTAGAACTGACATCATGGAGCCCAGGACTCCACCAGCACCGAAAAGACCCCTCCCACAGCACCACCTACACAGCACTTCCTCTCTTGTGATGCCCCGTCCAAATTCTGTGGCAGGTCAGTTTATTTTCACTTTCTTGCTTAGAGTTTGATGAGAAAATCAATACCACTCTCATACCTGTTCATTCAATATGGAGCTGGAGCCAGCTGACCGTTAGCTTAGCTTAGCGTAAAGACTGGAAACAGGGAAACAGCTAGCCTGACTGGCTCTGTCCAAAGGGTACAAAATCTACCTAGCGTTAGCAGCACCTGTAAAGCTCACTAACGCGTTGTATTTCCTGGAGGTTGCCAGTCAACCAGCGGAGAGTCCAGGATGTTACTGCTCCCAGGCACAAAATAGTCCAACACATAACCTCCTGTAAAACCCCAGCATGTCGTCTTTACACTTCTATTTTTGTACTTTTTTGACATAATGTGTTAGTGAGCTAGTGAGTGAGTTGATAAAGCTTCAATTATTTTGTAGTTGAAGTAGGTTAATGAGAGTATGAATGTGACAGCTGTGACCCGGGTGAGAAAGATTGACTGAATGGCAGATTGATTGAATTGATGTATGACTTGACATTTACAAACTATTCATCAAATACAGAGAATTTGCAAGATGTCTGTGATGCAGAACCTAACTTCATCGCACCGTGTGTTGGTGCTCTACTTATCACTGATGCTGGATGCACACAGTGCATCCAGCATCACAGCAGTACCAGTTAAATGTCCAGGGAGGCCTCCAGTTGTCATAAAAATGTTCCCCTCCCTCTCTAGTCACGATCTTTGTGAGTGCACAAGGCTCTTTTTCTTTCCTTAGATGTCAGTTCATTTGTGTTGGGAGCAAAAGAAGAGATTCCCTAAGGAGTGGATTCACAGTAATGCCTGCCAGTTTCTTCTGTCAGCTGGTGCTTTCATTTAGGCACCCTTGATGAAATTCAGAATAAAGATGAAGCGAGCCACATAGCATTTTAGCCACTAGAATATGACAACTTGCACCTATTTATGAAATATGATATCATTAGTTCAGAGTAACGATGTAAATTATCGTATACGTTAGGAGACTAATATTCAAATTTAACTTTAATTGTTCCCAGATGGGAAATGTAGTTATAGCTGCAATATTTTTAAGGCAAAGAAAAACAGGCTGCAGATAAGAATATAATGAATGGAGCTTTTATAAACATATGCTCCAGTACACTAAATCTTAAGACTATCTTCGATGATGTATTATGTATAATGAAATTGTATGTTTTACATTAGATAGTGTATGCATAACAACAACATTAACAGCCGCAGAACAGGAACACAGAATGTGTTGATTACAAACTCAGCATATTCCATGTAAATATATCGAATTGCAGATGATGAGGTTTCATTTTTCAATTAGTCAATGCTTAATTTATAATCTAGAATAGATGGAGGCCCCATCACCTTATGTTCCTCACTGTCTGTTTTCATTAACAGCCTGATAATCAGAAGGGATCAAAGTAGCTCATGCTCTCAAAGTTTCCTGAGATAAATGCTGACTGTTGCAAGCACAGAAATACGAAAGGTAGTCCAAGGCAGTTTGATGAGGTAATAGCAGTTACATGCTTCATCAGGCCCTTAGTGGGTTGTGACTGGGGCCATATTGGAAGAAGCATTGTAGGCTACAGTATGATGACTGTTGGCAGAAAGCACCTGTTTTTAATTCGGCAACAAGTCAGTGGCTGAAGACGCATCAACTACAGATATGATGCTAGTGGTGTCCATGCTTTCAATATGTTTTCCTGGTATTCAAATTAGCGAGAGGCTTTCAAGGCTTAAGATGCAGCCTCTCAAAGGTCTTCATCATGTGACAGGTCAGTGCTGGCCTATAGGCACTGGAGAATCCTTTTTTAAATAATAATACTATGCAGGAATACTGACTTTTGAAAAACATGTCTATTCACTTTCTGCAGGAGAATATTAATACCAACCTTATATCTGTCCATTAAAAATGAGGCTACATCGAGCACACAGTTAGCTTAGCTTAGCTTAGCCGAATAACTGGAAACGGGGAAACAACTAGCCTGACTCTGTCCAAGGGTAACAGAATCCACATACCAGCACCTCCAAAGCTCACTAATTAACATGTTGTGTCTTGTTTGTTTAATCCATACAAAAGGGCAATTTGCTCTTGGACGGTGGCTTATGGGCTGTTTCCAGCCAAGAACTTGTCTGCCATGATGATGCCATGACACTTTGATTTTTGTATGTATTAAATTAACAATATATAACTTGTTCATTAGTGAGCTTTAGCGGTGCTGGTACGTGGAGCTGTATTCCTTTTGGACTGAGCCAGACTAGCTGTTTCCAGTCTTTGTGCTAAGCTAACTGGGTGCTAGCGGTAGCTTAATAATAACAACGTAATAATAATAAAACAATAGACAGACATAAGTGTGATATTGATGTTTTCATTTAACTCACAGTCAGAAAGCGAATAAACGCATTTCCCAAAATGTTAAACTATTCCTTTTATGGTTGAAAAGGTTGCGTGTAATCAGTTCTGGCTGGGTTGATCATAAGGGGCTGGTGCTATCAGCCATGCTGTGGGCTTTGGCCAGGACTGTAGAGTTGACCTTTAAAGTGTTAAATCATCAACAGGAGTTGGAGGGTAATCAACTACACTGTCATCAGCAATGAACATAGAGGCAGACAGGGAGTTGTGGTGGAAAGGGTCCCATCAGGCTGGACTGTCAAGGGTGGAGGGATGAGCTGTCCTAGTGTCTCTGTGTCAAACTGGCTGAAAACATGCTTGAACTCTTTCAATCTATCATTGGTCCACTCAGCCATTTGGCCTGGCTGTCTTTAGCTGGCAGGCTTTCTCATCCCACTCCACACCTCCTTCACACTGTTTTGCTGCAGACTGTTCTTCATCCCCTCACTGTGGATTTTCTTTCAATCCTCCATTCTCCACTTCAGCTCTTGCTTGACAAGTACGGTAATTTTTTTCACGTCCCGTCCTTAAAAACCTTGTCTGCTTGTTGAAAAGGACGTCACGTTTTCAGTGTTCCAGTGTTTATTATTTGCTCGTCCTTGATCTTTTTTCTTTTAATATAATTGCAGGGTTCACGCTGTAATTGTTTTGTCTTGCATCAGGTAGCCCCTCATTGTCCTCTGGGTGCTCCACAGTTCCAAAAGCCCTGTAAATTACAATATGGCCTCAGTAGCTTAACACTACACTTGCACTCTCCTGCTGCAGGGTGATGGACACACGCAGGGATGCTACAGAATATGAAAGAAAAGAAAAAAGGGTGAGGGAACTGTATGTGCCACAGTATTGTAAAAATCAAGTTTAGTGTGTTATTCTCTCTGTTCTAAATGAAAATGAAGGAGTAACAGTCCAGTATTACACTAGGCAGTAAACATGAATGTCATTTTAGAAAGCATAAACACATTATAGTATGTTGTGTGGCTGACGTGTGAGTGTGGAGTGATTTGGTGATTTGTCATGACGGAGGATGCTGAAGGACGTGGCTGGCCAGCATCTTCAGGCTCTGACCGTAATTGCTGTTTTAAAGCTGTAAAATCAGATATGTGTTGCAGCTCTCTCTGATGCTCTGAGAAGATTAATATTGACTGAATTTAACATACAGTATACGATTGTATATTTGTGAGGTCATCATCTGTCCAGGGCCTGCACTTGCTTGTCTACTGCCAGATTGACTGGTCTGTATACTGTATTTTACAGATGAGTGCAAAGGGCCTTTTTTATCCTACTCTGGAGGGATTAGTGGCAGCAGTAATGCCAGATTTTCAGATTTGACATATCATTTATTTTTAATGTTACAATGAATGAAGGAAATGAACCGGTCTGTGATTTCCCATTGATAAAACCTCTTATAATATTAATAGCTTTTCTATATAACTAATTTTTTTTATGCAGCATGGCTCTTTTTTTTAGTATTACTATATATGTTAGTACATGAATAAAAGCCAACCTAAATATTCAGAAAATCAATATCATACAACCAAATGAGCATAGACACTTCCTGGTGCAGTGAGTGTATGTCTAGATTGCCATGCCTAGAGTCATAAACAACTTGAATTAGATTAGATTAAATTATCCTTCATTAAGAGAGAGGACGAGAACTTGGAACAGCGACTAGACTAATACAGAGGTTCTTAACCTTTTTTCTGAGACAGATGAGCAGTTTAACCAAGAATGAAATGTTACTGGAGCCTTAATCTGTCGGTGCCTATGAATTAAACTACATCAAGGACAGAAAAATTGTAACATTCCTAAACACACAAACACACTATAGTCTCTGGAGTTTGATTGATAATAATTTTTGTTAGAAATCAATTCTATTTCCATCTCCATTACATCTCCCAGGTAAATCCTGGCAATGATTAAGTAAAGGCGAACCCTGCCAATACATCAACTAAAATGTTCAAAGTAAGACGTTACATCAGTTACCTATACTTTACTCGGTATATGAGAAATCTTCTAGGGGCTGTTTTTAGACTGTTCAAGTAATAGAGTACAGCCCTGATACATATAGAAATATGTTTGTAATATTTTGTCTATAACAGTTTATTTTTTCACAAAACATTAGAAACAGTTTACAATACAGGGCAATTTAATACAAGACCACCAGAAAAATGACAGTAGAGTGGAAACAACACCTCTCATTACAAATTACAAATTTGTAAGGCATTATAGGATTATTGTTGGATGGGTTGCATTTCAGTGCACAGGGCTGTCTGTTTTTTTGTCACTGTTTTGCTGCTTAATGATATGCGGTTGTTGGAGGAATTTGCTATTAACTTTAGCAGGAGACCAAATGTAAGAAGCAGCTGATGACACAAAGCCTATTTCATTATTCTCCACAGCAGCTTGGACTAAAGGCTCTGCCAAATGTCTTGAGAACTGCTGAAAGCAAGCCTGGCTGACCTTTAAACTCTGTAGTGTGAGTGGGTGGATGGATAGGAGAATGTGGGAGTAAAAACTCTTTTTGCTTCTTGCCTTTTGTATGAAATTTACTTTATTTCTCTTTATCATGTTGGTTTTTATGTGTCCTATTTGGTCTTTAGAAGCTTGTAATCCTGTGATTGAGAGCAGATTTTGGCATGACAGCCAGCGATGTGTTTCCAGTGATCATCACAAATTTGCTGTCCTGACAAATTAAAACATTTGGTCAATTCAGACTCGAGCTCGCTTGAGATTACAGGGCAATAGATGAGTTGTTTGCTTTTCTATTCCACTCTCTTCACTCCTCAGGGTCATTGAGAATTGAGTGCAAAAACTGTTGTCTCATGTCTCCATGGATACAATAATTGACTCAAGCAATGACTTTGACACTTGTGTAGTATGCTTGTATATCTTTGCACATTTCCTGCATCTCTCTCACACTCTCAATTCATTCCCCACCCGCTCTCTTTTTAAAGCAACCAGCTCCACTCGACTGGAGGATTTGAGTTATCTGGACAACCAAAGGGCTGCTGGACACAGGAGCTCCGTCCGCAAACACAACACAGCTGGACGCACAAATGATGACTCCAAAGGTATTTTGTGACTTACCCTCGGGGTCAGATCAGTGTGTAAATATAGCTTGGTGCAGAAACATCTGCAGACCTGTGTGGAACATGCACTCACTTCCCCTATGTCACCGCTTAAAATCACATTTCTTAAATAGCTTTGACTGTTTCCTCTCACTCCATCCAGGGAGATTAGTGGCATTCAAACAAGCTGACATCATGCTAAAACCGCTGCTGTTTGAAGTCCCCGGCATCACCGCAGAGACACCTTTTGTTGGCCGGGATTGGCTCTTCACACGTCTGGAGGAGGTCCTGAGAAAAACCAGCAGCTGTGAGGGCCGCGGTGCTGTCATTGTGGGTAACGCAGGATCCGGCAAGACTGCTATCATCTGGCGGTTGGTGACGCTCAGCTGTCATGGCATGCACACGCCACAGGGAGGTCCCAGCATCCCTCACAGCCCCAGCGCCTCGCCTAAATGTAATACTCCCATCTTCCTTCTGAGCAGTGTAATTTGTCTTTGTGTGTATCTCATACCATTAGTGAATGAACACAGAAGAACCCTATAAGTTGAATTGATACATTTTCCAGTATGTTCCAGTAATGTCAGATATTGGAGGAAAAGTCACTTTTTGTGAAGAGTTGGTAACTGGGTCACTCACTCTTCTTTCAAGTACTCCCCTGGGGTTTCTCTGCTGATTGCAGTTGTGTAAGGGGACTGCGATTGTTGTTGTTTTCTTATTGTGAGTGGCACTGGAACAAACACTCACACAACACATTTTGCACATTGCACAATAAATGCATGTTGCATACGTTGACATGCTGTTAATATTGTTTTCAACTTAAACGTGACACACTTAGAGTTATGAATAGGAATGACCAAAAAATACAGATCTCAGCCTTTTCCTAAAATAGTGTTAACAAAATGAAGGGAGCAATGCATTTTTTCACGTCATTGCTCTCTATGATATCTTTCTGTTGTCATTTTAATTTACATTTAACAGAGGCTGTAGCATGAGGTTTCCAGGAATCCAGACGTGTCCTTCTTCACTCTTTGAAACAAACACTGACATCTTATGTGGTTTTGCTTAATGCTATATAGTCTTGCTTACATATGCACTAATTAGCTACAACAGTTTAATTGTCATTCTACTTTCTGCGTTGCATTTCTGTGCTTATACCAGAGACTGTTACAGTAACAGTCTCAACAGACATGTAACAGTTATAAAGGCAGCTTTGCGTTTGTTATTGTTGCCTTGCACTCTGTTCAGGTGGGGATAAGCAGGGAAAAGCCACCTCAAAACCAGCTGATTCCCAGCCCAACCAGAGTGCTGTTGCAGGAACAAATGATAGTGCAGCACAGAGGAAGGAGGTTGTCAGATGCCTAGCTGCCAAGGTACCTCAAAACACACATGCACAGGTATAGGTTTGTATTTTAAAATGTGAGGACCTTCCATTTCATCTCTAACCTGAAAGCAGTAGTTTGGCATTTTGGTAAAAGCCTATTTGGTTTCATGTGGAGAGTCAGATGAGAGGATCAATACCCCTCTCATGTCTGTATCCTAAATATAAAGCTTAGGCCAGGAGATGGTCTGCTTAGCATAAAGACTGGAAACAGCTATCCAGCCTCTCTCAAAATCCGTATACCAACCCCTATACAAGTTCAGAAATTATAACGTTTTATCTTGTTTGTTTAATCTGTATAGTAACAATGGAATGTAACTCAAAATGTCCTTAATTTCTCAAAATTAAATAAAATAAAATAAACAATAAACACAATACAATGAACAAGATTGGTCCTCATAAAGATACAAGAGTACATACACACATATTTACACAACACACTTCTGTATGGTTCTTGTTATTTATGATGTTGCTGACTTACCTGCAGGTATAACATACAAAAGAAAGAAACTACATTGATGTTATAGCAGTGCTCCTTCATTTAGCTTCTTGTTGGAGATACTTTGAAAGCTTTGGATGTTTTTCCCGCTCCAAATTTTAAAGCACAGCGATCTAATTTAGTGTCAACAAAAGTGCTGTACAGTAGGGAGCTCTGATTGCTATAAATCTTCACAAAACACTGTAGAGGGATCAATTCAAAGAGATAAACACACATCAGGATTGTTACTGTTCTAAAGAGCTATGGCGCTGCAAATTTGTGACACAAAATTTGAATGTCATAGTTTTCTCCTCTCTTGTTGGGCACATGTAGAACATGCTGCTGACTGCATCACATAGATGACATGGAAGCTTCTATATTTACTAACTTGGCCTCAATAAGAGTTTCCATGGGAACTAGTCAGACTACTTGTGATGGTGAGGATGTTCGCTCAAAAGTAAATCATTGATAATGTTCTATGTGGACCACTGCTGAGCAAGACAAGGGCCTATCTAAGCCCTATCAGTGAATATTTTTTGAAATGCAATTTTTAATGCAAAAGTGCACTTACAGTTTACAGATAACTAATATATCCCAGCAAGACAGTAGCCAATTTTCTCAATGTTTTTGTATTTTATAGTTTTATGTTCAATATTCAGACATTCTGCAAGGTTTAACTCATGATATCAAAGCTTGAAGTCAATTTCATTTTTATAGCCCAATATCACAATTCACAAATTTGACTTAAGGGGAAATGCATAGCACAGTGTGTGACTGTCAGTCAATGAAAACTGACTGAAGTCTCAAAAGTATATGCAAAATGGTCAAAATACTGTAGCTTTTTAGATTTTTCTAAATTGCTTTCTCTTTTTTCATAGAGACTTCAGACCATGTCGTGTTTCTCACATTTTTTTAAATAAAAAATCATGCATAATGCACACTATTAAAATTTGAACCTATACATTTCCACCCGGGACATTAAAAGCTACACAGCTATAATTTAGACCAGCTTTTACTGTAAAATAAGCAGATACAGACAGCAGCTTTGCGTTTTCAGTGTTTCACCTGCCTCTTTCTTCTGTCAGGTGGTAGCCTTCCATTTCTGCCAGGCTGACAACACCTACACCTGCCTGGTACCAGAGTTTGTGCACAGTGTCGCCGCCCTGTTGGCCAGAGCGCCACAGCTCGCCCCATACAGGGAGCTGCTGGTACAAGAGCCTCACCTACAAAACACACTCAGCTTGCGATCCTGCGTTCAAGACCCCATTGCTGCCTTCCGAAAGGGCATCCTAGAGCCCGTAGCCAGCCTGCGCAAGGGTAATGAAGTCTACACACACACACACACACACACTCTTTAAGACAAATGTAATATTCAAGTTTAAATTCAGTTTTTTTTTTAATTTTTTTAAAAATACTATCAGTTTTAAAGTGGACAACTGTCTGCTTCCCTCACTTTGAAATTAGGGAGCCTACCGCTATCTCCTGTGTGAAATAGCCTATTAATGACTCCACGATGGGCCCATAGATTATTCCTTAGTTAAGTCAACGATTTGAAACAGTGTAGAGTGTGAACCAGATGTTAAGTCATTTCAATTTGGACATGAGTGTTATTTTTGCCCTGGTGAATCATCAGCATCACACCAGATTTCAAGGTCTCAAAATACTGTGGAGAGGTTGTGAATGTTACGGGAGTATTAGCCCCCCTTAGTTTCTCATGATACAGTCAGTTAACTGGATTGATGTGTTATTATGGCCAGGCCCTCCGCAGTCTGAGAAGAGGAGTGTTTTGTCTACTCCATCACTATTAAGCAGGATTGAAAAAAAATGGAGAGCCCTTGTGCCTGAGTGTATGAATCCTCCCAGGCTTGCAGGGATGCATTGACTGCGTAGATTATGTGAAACATGATGGATATATCCTGTTTCAAGCTAATAAACAACGATAGCCTCTGGTCCCTTTCAGCCGAATATAATCAATAATAGCAGTTGGTGCTTATCTCAACATATCCTGTGCTCTTTGCCAGGCAAATTTATTATATGTGGTCTTCTAATGTGCTTTTTTTTAAATATCTTTTGCTTTATTTAGAGCGCAGACTACCTGAAGAAGACTACATCATATTGGTCGACAGCCTTAATGAGGCAGAATTCCATAAACCAGACTATGGGGACACCATTGCCACTTTCATTACCAAAATAATCTCAAAATTTCCCATCTGGCTGAAGTTGGTGGTGACGGTCAGGACAGGCCTGGTGGTGAGTGAGATTATTAATATTACAGCATTACATTAATTTCTGTGTCAAAGGGTTGCTTTACCCAAATTATATCTAACATATGTTCTCACTTAAAGGAGAATTACGGTTGATTTCAACACGTAGCTCTGTTGTTTGTAAATGTGGAGTGCTGTCAGTAGCGAGAAAAACAAAAACAATCGGTGCTGTTTACACCGTGTTATCGTCCCGCTAGACTTAGCACCCAACAGGCGTAAACGGGGCAAGTTTTTAATGTGTTTTTAGACTGTAAACATGTCCAAAATGTCATTAAAAGTGCCTACCCATGTGAAATGATTCCTTACAAGTGAACACAGCAAATGTGACTGCAGTAGATGTGACAGAAATGCAAGAAAGTTGAGCTAATTCAGCTGTGTTTAGTTCACACACACAGAAAAAAGATTTTTTTAAAAATATGTAGGCTATCAATTTAATGATTAAATAAGGTAGTGTGTCCAAAGTATTACAGCACTTACTTTTAAAAAATGAGCATATGCTTATTTTTGAAAATATGATTATCTCTTTTTGGTGTTGTAGTTTGTAGACAGTCCTGAAGCCCTCCTTGCAGTAAAACAACTTTAAAATCTTGCCCGTTGGGTGCTAACGCTAGCATGAGGATAACAAGGTGTGGGCAGCACCGATTTGTTTTGATTTTTTCTCTCTACAGACAGCACTCCAAATTTCCAAACAACAGACCCACATGTTGACACTGACCGGAATTCTCCTTTAACTCTAGAGGTATGGTCTATGGGGAATGCATTTTAGGGGGCACAAAGGAATTTTGTTGTTGTAGTCCAGCTTTTGGAAAATTGTCAGCAAGCCAGACTGGGGGACCATATGCATAATTTTAATATATCCATAAGTGTACACCCCACCTCTTAATTAAATTCCATTCATCTCTCTTGTATCGGGATTCACTGTAGTCTTGAAGTGTTTGGAGGCTCCTCTTCTTTTTTTGCACCTTGTTTTTGCCCATCCAGCACCTAGCAGAGCCTTAATGCCAGGTGAGCACTGGGCACTTAATGGGATGTAGGAAGACATCTCAAAATCTGGGCAAATAGAACAGAGAGGTAGGTGAAGAGAGAAAATAGTTGTTGTTTTTTACTTTTAGTTTCCCTTTGCCTCCTCACATTATCCAAATCCTAGACATGCCCACACCATGTAGTTCAATGTTGTGCTTTTACTGCCATGGTATAGACTCTGTGGGTTTTTGCACAGTTGCTCTCTCTAGTCTGATATATTTTCTCAATCCGGTTGGTAATCCCACCAAACAGCAGGCACATCTGTCCACTGCGAAAGCCAAGCCTCAAAATGCTGCATGGATTATGCCTTGAATGGATGGTAATACTACTTGGAGTCTGCTGGGAGTCTGGAGCTTGACAGCCAGCCAGCTGGTTACATAATTTGATTAGTGTTTGGGAAATACACGAAATACATTTGGGATCATTTTTTTCATGATGCATGTGAAGTCAGCAAGCATTATGTACCAAAATTCAAAGATGAAGAGTACAGCTATCATTCAACCCTCCCAGTGTCCTGATTGGATCGCAATTCACTTTTTCCATTTTTAACAGTCATTTCACAAGAACTCTTGTATAACACCCTGGATATTTCACAAACAGTTAGGAAAGGGTTAAGTGGAGCACGGTCCACGACCACAACTCAATTACTTGTCGCTGAACCAAAATGTCATTCTTCGTTAATGAGGAAGTGAGCGGCAATAACATGGATTTTTTTTAAAATCAGTCATAGCTGGTTTTGGCCGGTGTTGAGCAGTTGAGGATAGCGAGAGAGAAGATGAAATGTGACTCTGAGAGATGCCTGTGAGCAATGTTGGAGCTTCAGTCATTGTCACACTATTTACTGTACTGTATCCCATGGCTCTGTGTGAGTCAGAGGCAAAAGCATCTGACAAATGGGTCCTGATTTTGGTGCTTTTAATTTGTCCTTAGCTAATGCGCCAAAGACATGCTATTCTGTATGGAATCTGTTTTTACCAACAAGCACCAATAATTAAAATTAATTTTCTTATCTGCAGGATATCACCACACTCCTTCCCTTCTCTGGCATCTCTCTGGACATCCTGCCAGACAGCAGTGATCTGGGAGCTGACCTCAGTGACTACATCCATCACCGGGTCAGCAGCAGCACCCAGGTTGCCGCTAACGTCACCACACCCACAGGCTCGGCCCCTGATCAGCTGCTCCTCAGCAAGTTCAGCAGCCACCTGTCAACACGGAGCAACGGCTCCATCCTCTACCTTCAGCTGACCCTGGATCTGTTTCACAAGGGGCACCTGGCTCTGAAAGGTGGAAACTACCTGGTGGTGCCTGTGTCCCTGTCAGAGGTCAGACATGTAAAACGTTGATTCCCAACAAGAAAGTGGTATTTGTTCCCAAATGGTGCAGTTGCCAGAGATGCGTAGAAAGATTGTTGATGAGCTCAGGGAATTTGAAAATACAGAAATTATACTTTGATTAGAGAAAAAAAACTGAAGACACCTACACCTGAAGACCATATGTTGCAATTGAGAGTGGGGGGAGGGGAAGCAAGCAGACCAGTTTAAACAGTTAACTTAAATTAATGGATTAATTGTTGACAAAAAACATTGGGATCCACAGATGTGAAGTAATGAGTGTTGTCGGTTTACTTATTATATAAACTACAGTGTTTAATCCTTAATGGCAAAAAAGACACATTTTACTCGTGACTGCATTTTCTGGACCCACCCTCCTCCTCTTCCTCCTCATCTGGTCAAGTTCACAGTCACACTTAACACTTGTCATCCCGGTGAGTCGTCTGGTGTGAATGGCATCTTCGCCTGAAGTGGAGCAATTAATATCCGTAATATCCCCACACAAGGTACACAGGCGACAGCCATTGTTCAGACATGTTCTTTCCCAAAAAACGAGAAAAATTTGTACTTTCATGCTAGACACATCAATAAAAGATTAGAAAAAAATGACTGGATCAAAGGCTTTATACAAAGTGCCAAAAATAGTCCACAGTGACTAAAGTAAATGACAGACGCATTTTAATTATTGCATAATCATCATTGCAAAATAGGACAACAGATGACAAAGTGTTATTATACACACAACGGCCAAGAAATGTGATGATGTAATGATTTGATAATGGATGTGGAAAACAACGCATAAAAGTGTGCTAAAGATGCGTGAGCCCAGGTAGTGGGCAGTGTAGATTATTTAGTAGAATTAACTATTAAAACTAGTTTCAAAGATGAACCCAAAACAGCTTCTATTATTCCCTGGTTTCCTTTAGTCCAGAAAATGCAAGACATGTCCGCTCACACAAAACATCGCTAACCTTATGAATATCTTTTAGGTGTACCTGCTGATGTGTCACGCGAGCTTTCCGGATAAAGAGGTCTTGGAACGGGTACTTCCGGTGCTAAATGTGGCACTGGCGTCTCTGCACCCACTGACTGATGAACAAATGTTCAGGGCGCTGAACGCAGGCAGTGTGAAGGGGGAGCTGGAGTGGAAGGACTTTCAACTGAGATTAGACAGCCTGGCTGGATTTATGGTAAGACTTGATATCACTGCATGGAAGGGTACATAATGATTCAAGCTTTTGTTTTAGAGATTTTTATATTGTGTTTGTAGGCGGTTTTCATTTACATGAAAAGCACGTGTGTGTGTGTTGGGGGGGGGGGGGGGGGGGGGGGGGGGGGGTGATCATGTCAATTGATTGTACCTTTAGATGGAAGACATCTTCTGTATTGTTTGTGTGTGTAGGTGAGACGTAGGGATGGCACCCGGATGTTGTGTCACCCCTCCTTCAGAGAGTGGCTGGTTTGGAGAGCAGATGGAGAGAGCAGTGACTTTCTCTGTGAACCTAGGTGAGATTAAAAGTCAAAGGTCATGCAGCAGGAAATTATTAAGATGCATACAATAAATTAGTTGTGTATACACCAAGAAAAAAAAAATCTCTTGTCAATAAAGGAGTGTAGAACGTAGGCCATTTCTGATTTAATAAGTAATATACACATGGTTACAGGAGTGGCCACGCTCTCCTGGCCTTCATGTTCTCCAGACAGGAGGGCAAACTGAACCGGCAGCAGACAATGGAGCTGGGACACCACATCCTCAAAGCTCACATATTCAAGGTAACAGAAACCTGGATTACTGCGGATATGTACTATGAATATGCATTTAACTTGTTTATTACTAGAACTGATTGTACCACATCCCTTCTGAATTGCCTCGTTAACCAAAAGATTCACGTAGACAAGTGTATTATTGCAAAGAAACACACAAAGAAGCACGCAAACAAGAATGAATCCCCTGTGCTTACCATCAATCAACCACATTAGCTCGGCTCATGGTACAGTGAATATTGTACTGTTTGCACACAAGGCTTCTACGCTGTACATACCACTTTACTCCTGGGACACAATTCAGATTCTGCGTCACAGATCACATCTGAGCAAACTTAACTCTCTCTTTCTTGGTTGCTCTCCATCTTTCTGTGTCTCTATGACACGCTCACAGGGTCTGAGTAAGAAGACAGGTGTGTCCTCCAGCGTTCTTCAGGCGATGTGGGTGAACTGCAGTACAGACAGTCTGTCCGCTGCGCTGGCCTCCCTGAGGAACCTATATACACCTAACATCAAGGTGACATACATCTGCTCTACATTTAAAAAAAGTACTCATACACCCAAATGCATCTTACATACCTACAGAGATACTGTAGACTATTCGTGTTTTTCATCCTGCAGGTAAGTCGTCTGTTAATGCTAGGTGGCGCTAGCGTGACCTGGTGTACAGAGGTGGTTGGACATGCCCCAATTCTGGCTGTCCACGCCCACCTGGGGCATGGGGAGATGGTAGCTCTGCTGCTTGAAATGGGCGCGCCAGTAGATGGGACTACTGACAGTGGCATGACACCCCTCTGTCTCGCCGTTGCTGCAGGACACGTCGACATAGTCAGCCTGCTCTGCAAAAAAGGGGCCAAGGTCAGTGTCACTTCTGTGCAAAGAGGAAGAGAGACAATTACGGGATTAGAGTGTGTGACCACCATCATTACCATGGATAAATGTGATTTCAATCCTGGTTTTACATTCACCACAGTCATAGGATCTATTCTGAGAGACAGATGACATGAACAGGCCTGATCTAGGCCAGCCTATTAAAGGAAACCTGTTGTAAGTCACCTGTGTACCCCTTTCCGCCAGGTGGGCCTTGCTGATAAGACCAACCAGTGTGCGCTGGTCCATGCTGCGCTGAAGGGCCATGCAGAAATCATCAACATCTTGCTGGGCCAGGATTGGGGAGCAGATATCGCCACTGACCCACAGCAGCACTACACCAATGAAACTGTGACTGGGAAAACACAGGCAGCCCAGCAGGCGATTACAGCCGCAGCTAGTGTGGGACACACACAGGTGCGTTTCAGGTGCTCCTGACAACACACTCTGCTGAAATTCCTTGTTTCATGTAGAGCATGGTGCCCATCCTTACTTGACGTAGAGGATATACAGTATTAGTTACCGTTTGCTTTGATCAAGGTCTGTAAGTGTTTTGGTTTTCTTTCTGCAGAGCAAGCCAGCAATACAGAGAACTGTAAAATTGTATTTTCCTGCAGGTGGTGAAGAGCTTTCTGGACTTGAAAGATGAACAGCTGGCAGTGCAGATGGATGCTCACGACTCTCTCTGGGGAGAAACGGGTGCATTTCTCCTATCAGTCAGAAACATTTAGCTTTCTCTCCTCTTTCTGTCTATCAGTGTGGATCTAGAGTCATGCTCAATGGCTTAAATGTTGCATTTTTAGGCACTTTTTTAGCATTCTGTGCAATGAATAAATATTAAACAGCTAACTTCCCTGTATGTGGATGCACAGGAAATAGAGCTGCACGACTACTAGATACTCACTCACTGGTCTCAGTATTATGATTTTAGGATGTTCTGGTTGATATCAAAAAAACGATTCAATTGTAAATAGTTTTTTTTTTTTTTTGGCAGAAACGGAGCATCAAATTTATCACACAGAACATCTCATCCAGCCACATTTGTAGCATCTAAAAAGCAGCTTTTATTCAATTGTAATACTTTTACCTCTATCCCTGATGTGATAGTGCAGCCTGCAGAATTCTGTTAGGTTCATGTCTGATGAGCCTGTATCTCTGCCTACAGCACCATTAGAGTATAATTCTATTACACAGTCCCCTCCAGTGCTGAGATAGAAAAAGTTAGAGCACGAAATAGCCTCTGAAACATTCACCTTTGCATGTACAGTACTTGGGAGTTGTTGTAGGTTTTGTTTAATGTAAGAATCATTGGATCACAGTCCATTTGCACAGATAAAATGATCAGGCAAGGATACAAGTCTGATAATATAACCATGGATTTGTACTTCTTTGGGAATTACAATTGCCCAACACATATGTGTATAGAGTCTATTATATCTTATATATTTGAATTCTTTTCTTAAAAATAAAAATAATTTCTGCTGGTTCAATTTGCACAGTTAAAGCAGCAGCTTGCACAAAGTCACCTTTAACAAAGACCAACAAAGTCATTTTGGTATTTTCTTTGTCTTACAATATATACAACAATAACTTATTTTTAAAGGCAGTAATTTAGAATTGATTTGTTCACTGACGCATGAGGTCACATGAAACATGATGTCATTTATCAAGGGTACTCGGAGGTTAGAGAATGGCATTAATAGCTTGCCTCTTTCCCCAGCTCCTCGCAAACTAAAAAAATGCCCATCGTTTATCAAAATAACGCTGGCTGCTTAAGGAGGGTGCATGTTACTTAGTATGTAGAGTTATGGTTGGAAACGGTGTTTCTTTTGTTTATGCTCTTGCTTAAGAGGAAGAACAAGATGGAGAAAATGCAGCTGTCTTTGATTGATTGACTTGTCAGATGTCTAGATGTGTATTATAACAGAAAATATAACACCTGTGTTGGAATCAAATAGATTATAGAAATAACCAAACTTGTTTGTCTCTGTCCCTCCTAAATGTATCAATTACATATTCATCTCCGCCTCGTCGTCTCATCTCTATGCCGACCCCTCTGTCAGTGCTGAGCGCGGCAGCAGGAAGAGGGAGGATGGAGGTGTGTGCGTTTCTCCTGGAGCGGGGGGCAGGGCTGGAGATACCCAACCGCAGGGGGATGGTCCCGCTGCTTAGTGCCACCAAACATGGACACACACAGGTGAGGAGAAGTCTGGTCACTGGCAGAGCGTTTTCTTCATTTAACCAGTCCTGTCCTGTTTTTTCATAATTCTTGTCCTTCCTTCTCCAGATTGTAGAGTTGCTGCTAAAGCAAGGTGCAGATATTAATGTCACAGAAAAGCAGGGTCGCACTGCCCTGATGCTGGCTGCCTCTGAGGGCCACATGAGCACCGTTGAACTCCTGCTGTCAAAGGGTGAGACTCCTCAAACTTTTCAAGCTAATATCTTAAAGTGCTCATATTATATCATTTTCAGGTTCATAATTGTAGTTAGAGGTTGTACCATAATACGGTTACATAGTTTCAATTTAAAAAAACAGCATATTTTTGTTGTACTGCACATTGCTGCAGCTCCTCTTTTTACCCTGTGTGTTGAGCTGTCTATTTTAACTAGAGTGAGACATCACACTTCTATTCCATCTTGGACGGGAGTCACACATGTGCAGTTGCTAGGTTAGGGCTACTAGCCAGTCAGAAGCAGAGTATGAGGGCGTGCCATGCTAGGAGCTAGGTGAGCATAAAACATACTACAAATTGACGCACGTTTATCACGGAAGTAAAGGCTGGACTACAATAGAGCTGTTTGGAGCGGTTTGTGACCAGTGTTTTCTGTTGGAGACTGTAAGTCCCTTTGGAGTGGACTTTGTGCTTTTTCACTTTGTAAACCTACAACATGCACAATATATATATATATATATATATATATAAACACACAAGGGGGAAAAAGCATAATATGAGCTCTTTAATATGTTTGGTACCTGAACTGCAGAACAACATTTGCTTTGTTTGTGGTCCCAGGTGTCTCTCTGTCCTCTGCCGATCAGGATGGACTGACTGCACTTAGCTGGGCCTGTCTGAAGGGCCAGAAAGATGCAGTGCAGCTTCTGGCGGAGGCAGGCGCAGACCTGAACCATCCGGACAGACAGGGACGGACTCCTCTTGACCTCGCTGCCCTTAACGGGGATGCAGATACAGTGGGTTTTATGCGGTTGTTAAGATGGTATTATGTAGATAATGGATTTTTTTGTAGTGGTCTGTCTTTATTTGAAACAGTTTTATTTGCATTTACTTGTGAATATTCCTTACCCAAAAGATGAGTTTTCTTTTCTCACTGCGTTTGGGTTGCAGTTTAAAGATCTTGGTGGGGAAGTTGCAAAATATAATAACAACCAAATGCAAATATAAAATACATAATCATCCACACTAGCATCAACAGAGCTATTTTAGACAAATTAACTAAATCGTAATTATTAAAATCACAATAATCATTTCCCCCGCAACACAGGACGTACATTTCCAATCACAGTTCATGTGGAGTAAAAAAGCATTTTGACTCTCATTCACCTAACCTATTAATCAGCAGGAGAATAATCAAAACTATCTGAGGCTCAAAAACTTTCCAAAAACATCAGGATATAAAGGGGCAGACCGCTCTGTTGCTAATGTCAGCTAATGCAAAAAGACATACTGTGTGTAATCAACCAAATTATAGAAATATCTAACACTCATTTATCATTGCTAGAATCTTAAATTGAAACATAAAAATAAAAAGGTTGTTTTTATTCTATGCACATCCAGGTGCATTGTCTGGTGGAAAACGGAGCGGTGCTGGAGAGAGCCGACAACAGTACCAGAGGTTCAGATCGGACGCCTGGCTGCCAGAATCCCACCCTGGTGACTTCAGTGCTTAAGAAAGGATCTAAGATGGGTATAACCACCGTACTTACCATAACGGCCCTGTAGTAAATCCCCCCCTCTAGGGGTGCAACTAACGATTATTTTCTTTGTTGATTATTCTGTTGATTATTTTTTATAGATGAATTGTTTGAAAGTTAGGTCTACGAAATGTCAGAAATGGTGAAAAATATCAATCAGTGTTTCCCAAATTCAAAGAGAACATCCTCAAATGTCTTGTTTTGTCCACAACTCAAAGATATTCAGTTTAATCTCATAGAAGAGTGAAGAAACCAGATTTAGGAAGTTTAAGAATTTAGATTATTTGTAACTACTCTCTGGCAAAATTCGCTACTCAGGAGTGTATTCCTTTTTGTATCTTACTTACTACTTGTATCAACCGATCAATAAAGACTTAGATAGATTTGTATTAAGTGCTATATTTTAGCACCTGCATGCTCTGCATTTATATCACTTTATATTTCCATGCAGTATTGTGTTACTCTAAATTCTGCAGCAGCTGCAGTTTTACATCCACTTCTCCAACTCTCTTCCCCTCTCTCTTTCTCTATCCTTGGTTGCTCTTCGACAGGCTACAAAACGGCTCCACACGATCGATCAGGTACATGATTTATGCGAGACACAAAGTAAAAGAGACAAGACCAGACAGATAATCAAAAGATAAATATACTGTATGTACCACTCCGACAGGTCATGCTACGTGGGCTATGGCTTCTTCCAAACCAGACATTCTCCTCATCCTGCTGCAGAAGCTCATGGAGGAAGGGAACATGCTTTACAAGGTATGGTGTGATGAATGTTAGAGGAGGTGTGTGGCAAACTTTTTTTGACTTCAAACAAAGTGTTTTGTGGAAATTGTTTTCCATTATCCTCAGTCTGTTTTTACGTCCCCTCTTCCTGTGTATTTCTCAGAAGGGACGGATGAAGGAAGCAGGCCAGCGTTATCAGTATGCCCTGAGGAAACTACCTCGTGAGGGGCAAGGAGAGGAGCTGAAAGGCCTCAAAGATCTGCGGGTCTCCCTCTTTCTAAACCTTTCCCGCTGTCGCAGGAAAACCAACGTAAGGCCCACAGCTGTAACAAACCGCTCACGCACTATTTAACACAGGCAGGTTTATTAGACGCTAAGGGGATGGCAAGAGGCTGGCGAGGCAAGGTAGATGCTTAAGATATATAATTTATCTGTATCAACATAAAAAGATCATGTCAGCAGTGGTACAGCTCCCTGTAAAAATACCTCTGCTTTTCAGATCTGATTTCAAGTCCCCCTGGTAAACAGAATGTACGTGTAAGACCTGGAAGCAGGTGCTGACATAATGAATAACTGTGCTGTTAGTGTAGAGATAGATGCGTGTGTGTGTGAGCCGCAGCCAGGTTTGGAACCCACCCCGGTGATGACAGACGTCCTAACAGACTGTGTAAAAATGCCATCCTTAGGGTCACTGTGGCCGATGAATAATGGAGCAGATAATGTGATGTGATAAGGTCACACTCTGGCAGGCCGAGCGTACTCTCTTTCTCTGTGTCTCAACAGGAGGTTATTTACAGTGGACGTGCGAGTGGGCTGGCTAAATCCACATATAATATCAGAATGCATTCAGTAAGGGCCAGCAGAGAGACTACATGATACCATCATTAAACATTGAACAGCACATCATCACAATCTCACATTCAAGGCTGCCATTTTGACCTCCCTCTCAAGGGCAGAATCACAATGTGTTTGTGTCATTAAATATTCACCTAAGAGTGATGATGAGAGCAGTAAAAACAAGCCGCTCTCTGTCTGTTTCTCTCCCTCGCTTTCTGTTCCTGGTCAATAAAAATGATTGCACCGTGACTTCGGTTTCATTAAACAGGATTCGATTTTCAGATCCGCGTAATGAACCGGCAAACAAAAACACTATTTTTATTGGAATGGCCTCTGAATATTTCTGCTAAACAAACACTTTCCGGTCTAGCTACTTATACACACAGCTGGTCATACAGTGGGTTTGTTTGTCATCTGTGCTGTGTCTAATATTTAAAATTGTAATTCAAATACTAAATGCACTTGTCTATCTGAAAACAGGATTTTGGCATAGCTGAGGAGTTTGCAACAAAAGCCCTGGAACTAAAACCCAGGTCTTATGAAGCATATTATGCCAGAGCACGTGCCAAGAGGAGTAGCAGGTACAGCCATATAAGCCAAGTATACGATTTCAAAGCTGTATCATGTTTGCTCAATTTAATTCTTGCGCGAAACAGCAATTCACTGAGATGGTACGTCAATTTGACACTGTAAATTAAGTATTTTTAACGTTCCTTTGTTCTTTTTCTCTGTCCTCCCCAGACAGTTTGCTGCAGCGCTGGCAGACCTCCACGAAGCAGCACGACTCTCCCCGTCCAACCGGGAGATCCGGCGTCTGCTGGTAAGGGTAGAGGAGGAATGCAAACATCATCAGAAGGCATCCATCAACAACATGGCACAGGGTTACAACAGGGACCCACACACCCACCACCATCACACCCCAGAGGAGGAGATCGACATCTATTCACAGGGAAGTCTAGAGAGGCAAGTCCCCGCAGAGCTCACGGATGCAGAGAAGGAGGAAGAGAAGGAGGAAGGTGAGGAGGCGAGTCTGCAGTGTGGGAAAAGTCCAGAATTTTGGCCTCTGAATCCGTACGCTTCAAACAGGACCCTCCCTGGAGGTTTGGCCTTTGGTCCAACAGATCAGTCGCCATGTTTCCCACAGGAGGAATATGTGCAGAACCAACTGTTTGTGGACTTGCCCGAGCCCGTTCCTGTGATCAACAGGCAGAGCCAGAACCAGGGACTCAGCAGGACTCATCACCAGTGCCACTCCCTCCAGTCAGGGGGCAGAGTTGGGGGCAGGCCTCTCTCTCTGTGTGGCCCCTCCAGTCCTCTGCCAGGAAGACACATCTCCACCTCCTTAAGGCCTGCGCCGGTGCTGGGTATTGACATCGGCCATGGATTAGCCAACGAACACCCTGGACACAGCCCTACTGAGCTCTATCACCCCATGTCCCCTAACAGCTCCTCCCCACCTGGGCCTCTCCAGATGTACCAGCCCCGACCCTCCAGCTTCTCCCGGGGCTCTGAGAGACTCTCCACCCACGCTGGGGCTCTGGATGGCTTGGCTCTTGCTCTAGGGTCTGGTATGGAGGTTAGGAGGGAGGGTGGTGGAGGAGGAGGTACAGCAGGCTCTAGGGGCTCCAGCTCCAGTCAGGCCTCCAGCGGGAACCTGTCAGACGGCGGCAGGCAGCAGGTGCCGGACACCCCGTGCCCCATCAAGAGCAGCGGTAGCTTCAAGTCAAAACCAGAGCTAAAGCCGCGACCCTTCATGGGAGTAATGGACAAATCAGTACGAGTCCAGGGCCAGCAGACCTCTGGCTTGAGCCGACAGGGACAGGGAGGAGGGCTGGAGAGTTTCAGTATGTCAGTAATGGAGTTTCAAGGGTTAAACAATGAATTCAAATGCTCGTCATTCCAGGAGCAGCTTGCTGTAAGTCAGGCCAACAGTCAGCAGCAGGGTCGAGAGTTTGGAGAGCGGCTCCACCAGCGAGAGGCTAGAGCCAACGCGTCCTCCCAGCTACGCTTCCCCGATGGGAGGCACAGACAGGCGAGTCTAACGAGAGACAACCCGACTCTGCATATGGCTCCCATCAAGCCCAAGCGCTCATTTATAGAGTCCAACGTGTGAATATGCTTTATCAAAGCACAGACACAGGCTGTTTTCAATAAACTATGTCCCACATAAGGTAGCAAGGGAGACTGGTTTGAGAACAGCTCCCTTCCCTGAGCCTGTTTTGTAGAGTTATGCTGCTGCACTGCATTTACAATCTAGAACCAGTGTTCAACTCAGGCTACTATGCTTTTGCTTACATGTCTACAGCTACACTAGTGTATTGAAGAGAACCAGACATACCTTAAGTAGGGATTTCAAAAAATAAGTAGAATATTGTCTCAACTTTTAATTCATTACAAATATAGAAATCAGAGAAAGCTTTGTGCACAGATTTAAAAAAAAAACTCATGCTATTAGTTGCTGGATATGACCACTTCTATTGTCAAATGTCTTTTAAAAAACATTTATATTTGTACGGTGTACAATATTTGCAGATTATATATTTCCCTGTAAGTGGTTATCTGTCAGCATTACAGGCTTCAAAAGACATGACATTTGTGTGCTTGAGATTCTTTTTCTTGGTACAATATGATTAAAAAAACGGTACATGACATTGTGGGTAAACTTCTTATCAATTATCATAATCTAATATTGAATTGATTGCTTCAATACTTACAGTATATGCTATTTATTTTTGCATAGCAGAGAACATGAAATGTTTATTGGTTTATTTGTAGAGAGAGAGAGAGAGAGAGAGAGCATTTACACGAGCAGCAGTTTAGGATAGAAAATCTTAAGAGACTTTGTACATTGCTGTATTTCCATAGTTGTCATATACCTTTTTCAGAGTCATACTACAGATTACAGAATGTTGCCACATTATTATTGTGGTATAATAAAAATATTAATGGGTACCGCATTTCTACATCTACTTCTTTCACTGTATAATTCATAAAATGTTGCCTAAGCTGTGTTGGATGGATAAAATGATTCACGGTACAACCTAACGTAACTGACATTTAACCACATTTATTCACTCAGAATAAAGTACTTGTATAAAAATGTGGACATTGACATTTCTGAACATTGCTGAAAAGTCTTCAGTACTGCCATTAAATGCTGCATGTAAGCTTGCAAAGGAACGTAAACCCTAAACTACTTTTGTGGATAGGGTTTGTAATAAGCAAGGGCTTGCAATGACAAGCTAAAAAATGCATAGATGTAATGCTTACCTGTAGATATTGTTTTTAATAAGATAACCAACATTATTATGTTCATTCAAAGCCCTGTCCAGCAATATTTCTAACATTAACATTGAATCAACAGACTCTCCTTAATGTGAAGGGGCTGTTGATAGCTTTCAGACACCCACAGCTCGATGTTTTCTAGTTATTCAGTCAATAAAAAGTCATAATTAATGTAAAATACACATAGCACTAAAGGCCTCCCAATTTCTGTCATTCTAAAGCGATTTGTTAACTTTTCATAAGAATCTTTATTAATACATAGGAGATAAAACAACTCGTTTTTTTTAATTAAATTAAGTAATTTTGGGGTCTTTTTTGCTTTTTCAATAATGACAGTCGATAAGACAGGAAGGAGGGAGAGAAAGAGGGGATGACACGCAGCAAAGGACTGCAGGTCGGATTTGAACCCCGGCCACTGCATGGGGGTGCACGCTCTTACTGGGTGACCTAGAGGTTGCCCCATGCAACTCATTTTAAAATAATAAATGAGCAAAATAGCAACCTGTGTCAAGTATAGTTTTATTTTGCTCATCTACACTTTATAACTTTAAAAAAAAAACAATTAGAAGCCTACAGTGTTGTTGACATTTCTATGCTTATGTAGTTTCTGTACAGCACTAAAGAAAAACTCACTTTTTTATTATTATTAACAAACCAGAAAACTGGCCATTATCAGTGAAATGAAACCACTTGTGTGCTATAAATAAAGTAAGTGACTGGTGAAGAAAGTCCAACCTTTAGCAATGCAAAGAGATCAACGTTTTTTTAAGGACTTGGACCGAGCCGTAGATGAGAGGCCATTGAATAATTAGTCTGGATCAGTGGAAGTATATTTCCAGGATAACTGCCTGACTTTCAGCTTTGCTGTTCTCAAACTCCTTTTGCGTCAGGGGATTAACAACAAACTTTGAGCTAGCAAGCTACACGCCGAAAATAGCTTTGACAAAGTTTTGAAAAAACGTAAGAAGAGACCGAGGGGTCCCCAGACCAGGGGGGAGATTTAATCCCTCCACCTGGTCCTAGGTCTTCCCAAACGCGTCCTCCCAGCTGGACATGCCTGGAACGCAAAGGAGCAGCGGCTCTACTCCGAGTTCCTCATGGATGACTGAGCTCCTCACCCAATCTCTAAGCCACCCTCCTGAGGAAACCCATTTCAGCCGATCGTACCCTGGATCTCGTTCTTTCGGACCCAGCCTTCCTGACCATAGTTGAGGGTAGGAACGAACTCTGACCTGTAGATCGAGGGCTTTGCCGTCTGGCTCAGCTCTCTCTTTGTCACAACGGTGGGATAAATTGAATGTAATACCGCCCCCACTGTGCCGATTCTCCGACCAATCATTTGCAAACAAGACCCCAATGTCTGTAAACGCCTTCACTTGGGTGAACAATTGACTTTATTTAATATTGTATGTGGCATTTAATTTTGCCGGGTGCAAATGTTCCACAAAAATAAGTTCCTTCCCGAGAAAATATTTGCAGAACAACCTCCACTTCTTCCATAGCGCCGCCCAAGACGACTGTGATTGGTTTGAAGAAATGCAAACAAACCAGAGCATTTTTTTCTCCTGTCCCAGAATTGATGTGGGGTGTAGCCAGACCTTATTCCACAGCACTGTGAAGATATGTTTGACAAAGCGGGACTAGTGAATAATAAATCTGATATAACTGATTGTTTTGGTCACTTGGAGCAGTGGAAACCAGCTGTAAACACAACATTAAGCATATTACCTTGTAAGTTAATATTGTGAATTTGTCGGCTTACAGTTGCTTATTTACACATCCAGCAGTTACAGAGCAACATGATCATTCATTTGGAGTTGAGTTTGTGGTCACACGGTGAATGTAAGTCCAATATTCACTCTCTTTGTAGCTTAAGATGCCAAATCTCAACATTGTAAATTAATGCAACAAAGAAACTAACACAGTGTTCGGATGCCTCAAATGGAACAAAATCACTTATACCTGGAATTCTGTGGTTTCTTACTACTTTGGGGGAAATATGTGGGTGTGTCCAAGGTCTTTCAGATGCTAGTGGCTGGTCTTCCAGCGGCCAATAGCCATCTTCAGGGTGTGATTAGGGGTGAGCAGAGTGGTCAGTAAGGGAAGGTTGGTCATGGGGCTGGATCGGTTCTTTTGGTTGATCCAGCTATCGATGGCCTCTCTTTCATACGAGTATCCATCTGTTGGCAGATGTTTATCGTTTACTCAAATAACACAAACAACTAGAACTGCAGGAAATATTATGAAGTGTGATCTTCAACGTCTGTAGTACATTGGCTTTGCAGATTTCCAGTTTACATTGATTTAGTTATGGCTCAAAATGCGTCCACATTGATTATAGTGCCCCCTTTTGACCGATCTTCAACAAATTTGGTACAGGTCTGATACCTTTTAATTTAGCCGAGATATGCTTAAGTTTGTGTTTTGTGGCTAGCTATATCAGGTATATCTTGAGATGCTAGGTACCAGGTTCTGTGCAGACCAGTTGAAACAGTATGTTTTGCACATTGTGCAATATTGCGGAAAAAAAACACCTTAACGGAAATGGAAGCGGACTATATCACGTGACTCAACTTCATTCTAAAAACACGTGTATCTGTTCTTTACTAATGTGCAAAGAGTAATGTGTGAGTTATGGGCAAAAACACCTTTGACATCATTATAGCACCACCTAGTTGTCCACTTGTACATTCTTGGTAGGTGAGGTCCATTGTAAATCTACCCTGTACATTTAAAGGTAATGGCTTTTGTATAAGTGGTTAATCCAAACGTGGGTCCCATAGGCCACGCCCACTTTCACCAATCAGTACCCGACTGTAACGGTGGACTAAGGAGTGGCCTTAGATGGTACACCCTAAATTTCTAAAAAATCAGATGAGCTGTTCATGGGATATAAACGTGTTGTACTTGTGGTGCCCCCTAGTGGCCAATTTGTTTTAAATGCGGGGGTCGGACCCCTAGAGCGTCTTGGAAAACAAAAATACAAAGTTCCGTGTTGATAGCATTTATTTTGGCCAAGATAAGGCAAAGTTTGTGTTTTCATAGTTACAGTAGCTACACAAATATGTTGTTTGTGTAATATGCGCAAATTGTTATCCTATAAAAACCTCTCGGGCTTGGACCCCTAAATACAAGCAAATCCATTTATACTTAAGAAACAAACAACTATAAAGTCCCAAGAGCTGACTCTAACTTATATGTTGTGTCATTTTATGTAAATTGTGTTAAGTGAAAAATGTCTGATCTTTGCTTACCAGCAGCAATGACTGGTTCCCTCATCAGCTCCCTGGTGATTGGACACAGGAACTCATCAGGGATGCCTGAACATACTGAATCACTCTTCAGCTCCTCCACCTTCCTCAGGATTTTACTGCGCAGGCCTACTGACTCTACACACACACACACACACACACACACGCACGCACGCACGCACGCACGCACGCACGCACGCACGCAAGCAAGCAAGAGAATACGGACATTTACTAGAAAAGAAAAATGACTTTGTGTGCTCTCATTACAATAATAACCACTGGAGCCTCAAGAGGAACAAGCTAAACTGACCCAAACACTAAGATACACAATCACATCAACATCAAGGTTTTTCTTGATATTGATTTGTTATTTCTGCGTTTAACACTTTTCCCTCATGGATGTAAAAATGTGAGCGTGGGTGAGAGAGAACATGGTGGGAGCAGATCACATCTGCTAACCGTCTAATTCAACGTTAAATACTAAGCAGGCACTCAAGTCCATTTTAGTTTGAATACAGTTTTTTCCGTAACACCGTGTTGCAGAACATGACTGCCTGAGTAATTTGAAACATTTATTCAAATTTAGAAGTTAACTAACATTGTACCCAATGTTCTTTGTAGACTCCCTAAAAATCTAACAGGAACACTGTTTATTTGAGTTATTCTGCTTCTTTATTGAAAATTATTGATTTCACTCCCATCTTTGTTTATCATTGCTCAGATATAACACGTTGCTACTCAATTGTGTTCTCCTAAATTAGTTATGCTCAAAAAATGGGATTTGTGCAACGTTACTAAAAACAGTGAACACAAGCTGTAACGGCGCTGGAGCTATGTAAACTGAGGAGTGATTGACAGCCACTGTGGGATGGAAATGACGACACGGCAACACATCAAACGTTTGCTAACAACTACATGACAAACACTGGCCGAGCTGGTAGCCTGACATCCACAGCCCTCATACTTTAGCCTTGTGGTTGCAAAGATTAAAAATATATGAGATTAAGTCTGATGTAAAAACATTTCAGACAGACTTGGAAATAACCAAGGGGGCCTATTTACTGTATATTAGGTGTTAATCCACTGTATACCTTATGGGAAATAATTTTTAGGGTATTGGGTTATGTAACTGATGATTTGTTTCAGATTAAAATCAGAACTGCTGAGGCAAAGCTGAGTATGTTTGCAGTGAAGCCTAATATTATGTAATCTTGCTGACTAAAACCCCCATTAACATTCACTCATTCCTTCACCCTTACTTTAATTTAATGTGCCGTCTTTTATCCATGTAAAAAGGTACAAACATCCTAATCCACATGCGTCCATGTTCATTCTGACAGAAGACCAGGCGGGTAATACCCATAAGACCGCTTTTATATTCTTACATTTCAGGCAAAAGCAAGCATTACAAGTATGAGAGAACGGGGGGGGGGGGGCTGAAGAAGTGGCATTACACCCGCTGAGCAGTCTGCGATGCTTCCTCACCTATGTGCAGCTCTGACGCCAGTGTTTCCTTGGTGAGGCTGAGCAGCTCCGTCCCATCTATGTTGTTGGCCCTGAATTTGTCCACCAATCCCTCGAGGCTTTCGTCCACCAGCCACGCTGACACATCCCCCTCTGACCAATCGCTGACCAGCAGCTTGGATCGGCCCGCTGAGGTTCTCCCTGAGAGGGTGAGGCAAAGTGAGATGCTCAGTCCTTGTCGGCTGCAGCACCTTTTGGAAAATGGCCAAATTCTCTCCATGCAACACTATCTTGAAATCCTGCTGACTAATTATTGATTAGGGGGCTGTGTAAAGATAGAAATAAATGTCTGGAGGGTTCATCGACATTCTGATTGACACAGAGGAGCTTGTACATTGCAGACATAAATGTTAAACCAAACTTGGACTTTGCACCCAATAACAATTACATGATAAGGTTTTTTGCATATTGTTTGAGCAGTGGTGTCTCATTAAGTCATGTTTAATGATTAAATGCCTCCCAGTGTTGTATAATATACAGCAAGGCATTTTTTCTTCCTTCCTACCTTCACTTGAAGTCAAAGCAGACTGCTCTAAAACACACAGAAGAAGTAAACATGAGAAATGCAATGCAATCTTTCAGCAAACTTGAGACTGAAGAGAGATTAAGGAAAGAGAGCGCCTGTGCCCTTCACAACAAGATGAAACCAGTTTAACACAATATCTTAACACACGGACACATTAAACGCTACAAGCAACTCTGCTAAAGATTTAACTAGTATGTACCATTGGAATTGTCTGTCCCTTCCTTTTAAGTGTCATGTGTAAAAATATAAGTTTCAAATTAAAAACTAACCGGGCAACGACTTCCCGCCTGTCCATTGGACACAAGGTTTGGCAAAGGAGACAGACAAAAAATAGATGACAAGACATGTAATTAGTCATCAAAATATAAAGATGTTACTCTATTGGAGTGATGTGTGTGTGTGTGTGTGTGTGTATGTGTGTGTGTGTGTGTTACCCACCATGGTTATTGCATCTGTCCTCCAGCCTCCAGATGTTTACAGTCTTATCCATAGATCCTGTAGCAATTAGAGGTAAAGTTGGAGAGAAGGAACATGCCGTCACGTACCTGCACCAGGACAGAACACAATGTTAGGGCTGTTAACAAAAACGTTTCTCAGTAATAACAAAAAAAATCTTTAAAGGGCTAAAAAGAGAACTTTGTAATGTGATGTATGTATGAAAAGGCAAATATCATCCTAATATATAATTATATAGCCTACATGTTTTTTGTAAAAGTAAGTAACTTGACACAGTGATTCTGTGAGCATCAGATCTTTAAGCAGTTCCACTGAAAACATTCAGAAGCTTAAGCCAAAAGCCCAAAATCTTACTCCTGAGCTTCATAGCAGCTATAAGGCCAGCAGCCTCACAGTCTGAGGCTGCAGTTCGGCTTACAGGGTAAAAAGGTAGGCACCACGGCTCAATACCAGACCTACATGGCTGGCAGTGATGCAAATGTTCTCCATCAGAGGGCAAATTCAGTGATAGCTTACCACGTCAAAGGCTGCCCTAAGAGCTGAATAAGGATCCAAATGAAATGTTCAGGAGATTCAAGAAAGTCAATGCAACGTTAATGAAGACAAATATCTTTAAAACCCAAGCTGGATCGCTCAGACATGTTGATTCACAAGAGCAAGATGGCTTCAATCAACATCTTTTAAAAACCTCCAGTGAGAATTTAGAGAAAGACAAACCTCAAGATACTCTCAAACTGTTATTTTTTCAGCTTTTTTAAAGTCAAATGTGTTTCCACGAGGCATTTTGTCAGGTGTTGTGGTTCACTTTTTGCCATTTATCCACTTTCTCTCAACTTGCCTCATCTACTTCCACTTCAGTTAGTGATTTTCCAAAATGACTTTCATTTGGCCCACTGAAAGGATGTGAGCTCTCTGCCTTTCAATCACAGGTGGCTGGATGGACTTAAATAACTTGTAAGTTGGATCCTTCAGCTGTGGCTTATGTGTACGTGTGTCTGTGTAGGGGGAAGAGACGCAGTGATAGCCGTCCTACCTTTTTCTGAAAATGATAAATGCATGTTTTGTGACCTCACTGGGTCATAATCTATTCAAGATGCTGTCTGTGGCGAGATCATGTTGTAAATGAGTGCTCATAGGTCAAATGTCTGACATTTACTGCTTGTTTTAGACAACAATTTATGGCATCAAAACTAAAGAAAAATAGTGTGGAAATAGCTCAATGTGATGTCTCATGATATTTGTCCAATTATCTCAAAAACAAAATAGGTCCATAATTAGAAATACCACCAGTACCCAAATATTCTTCAGTGTTGGCACGGCAAAGCATTTTGCAGTAAACTTTCCCCAGAAATATTATTACAGACAGGCTGAGCTTTTGTTTGTAAACAGAACAGTTATCGCCAGTCACCAGAGAAACTATGTGAAAGATCTCTTTTAGGAATTCTGCACAAACAACATCTAGTGTGTAAGTGGTGGAGTAAAGCTTATCTCGGGCCCCAAAAAAATCAAGCCCGGCCCTACCCCAGACTGTGCACGTTGTGTCCGAGCCCGGTCCGGCCCGACGCATTATTAACTGTGATTATGAGCCCAAGCCTGAATTAAACCTGACAACTTTTTATTCCGTGGGTATTACTTTCTCCCCACCCAGTTAGGCTAGTAACGTAATGCTTAAAAACCCAAATGCTTGATCAAGGGCCCGGCTTGGCCCGAGGATCGTGGCGGGAAATATCGGTTGAGTCGGGTTTGGGCTCAAGCTTCAGCACAGAATCTAAACTCTATGGTGGAGTAGAAGTGTTTAACTGAAACATAAACATCTCAATATAAGAATTTTGTCAAAACACAAACATGTGAAGGAACATTTAAGAATATATAATAAGTCAAAAACAAATGCCGAAATAGATAAAAATTGATATTTTGGCATAAAATAATACATATTTACACACACACACACACACACACACATACAGTATAGATAGATAGAGAAATTATTATATTTACTCATGCTTTCATTCAATAAAAAAGTCCAATCAACAAAATGTAACCACATCAATATAAATATACATCAAGTGAGTATTTACCTCTCGTGCTGGTTCAGTGTGTATAGCAAAACTGCATTATTCTGCAAACACACAAAGTGCAGTACAAACCAAATATAAACATTGTGTTATTAATGGAGCAGAAAATAAGTCTATCAGCAGAAAGAAGGGGTACTCACAGCATCATAGAGTGCCACAGTTTTGTCCACAGAGCTGAAGGGATAAAAGATAAAACATTATGGCTAGGAATTAAAGCCTTATAGTAACTCTTATTGGCTCCTCTACAAACACTCCGAGATGGTCACTCGGGTAATTTTGGACCATTCTGAAGTAGGATTTAAAAATTTAAGGCTTTGAAAATGTCCAATTAAAGCCATATTGTAACTCTTTTTTTAGGCTGCTCTCCTCCTGTTTAGCCAGACTACTTTCACCTCAGAGTGATAGCCTGAAAAAGAGTTTTAAAATCCTACATCAGAATGGTCCTATGTTCCTCGAGTAACAGGCTGGGAGTGGTGTACTATCACCCTGAGGTGAAATGAGTCTAGCTAAACAGGTTTTTTTTTTTTCAGAGTAGCCTGAAAAATAGTTAAAATATGTAACAGAACATTTTCAAAGCCTTTAATTTGAAAATCCTACATCACAATGGTCAAATTTACCCAAGTGACCGTCTTGGGATGGTCACTCTAATTACTAGTTGAAATATAGCTTTAATTGGACATTTTCATTAGTGACTGTGTGGTGCTGGTGTACTATGTGAGCAATATATTAAATAACTGGCTATATGGTACAGCATGTTAAGATCTACGCACACACGGATAAAGCATGCCATGACTCCCTCCAGTGGTTCCACTGAAGGATTGCATTCTTATATTTGTGTTAGTTGTGGCCTACTTCTTCATCCAGGCAAACAATCTATATTTTACATAAATTGTTTGATCCTAAATAGATCAAGACATGGTGCTGATCTATTGAAGATCAGGAGATTTATGTAAAATATAGATTAAGCACATGGCTCACAACTAAAGCAATTTTTTAAGGGAATCACAAGGGTTAGAAACAGTTTCAATGTGTCTGGTAAAGAAACAGGCAGGCGGTTTTAACATGTTTTAGTCCATTAAATACAATTTGTGTACAATTGTTTCTCAAAGTTTCTTAAAATATTTGTTTTCCAGGCAGACATTGGTTTAAAATTATTAGAATTATTGCAGCTGCCAGGACTTTGATTGACAAATGACAGCTCAGGGAGTGGTGCATTCGTCCGATAGCAGCAGTCAGTCACATATTCACCACAAAATAATATTCCTATGCAATATAAGCATAATTTGGACCCAAGTTGTAAGTAAGGACGATTAAATTATACTGTGACGGGTTCTCTGTTTTAAGCCAATTTAAGTCTCTGCAGGCTAATTTTCATACTGCATTGGTACCAACAGAAATTATTGGCTAAAATGAATCTAAAAACCTAACATAAGCTTTGGAAAATGGTTGTCAGAAATGAACAGAATATATACAATCTGTATTACGAGGCTGAAACATTCAAAGTCCCCAATACGCATCCTTAACCCTGTTAGGGATCCTACCCAGACACAAGCAGCTGCCCATCTGAGGAGTACGCACAGGAGAGGACCGGGGCCGACTGGCCAGTTAATGTGTGCAGGAGCTGCATCTTATAGCCTGCCAGAGACAGAGAGAGACAATAATTATAGTTATACACGCAATAAACATTTTCCCTGACTGATGTCAAATTGACCCGCAAGCCATGTTACAGGGTGTACCTTTCTTTATGAAGACCGGATTGTGCTGTGAGTGAGTGACGGTTACCTTAGGAGAAACTTGTATACGCTAAATCTACTTTTATTTTGGCAGCACCAGTGAATTTGTTTTTAAATACTGGTACTGATATATTACAAACCAGTTACACAAATGAAGGGGTGTGCCTCTGAGGGCTGTAATCGGACTGAAGTTAGATGATACGGAAACTGCAAACAACAGTATTCAGTCTCACTCTTGTGTCAAGTTTTTTTCAAGTAGTGTACGAGCAGAGGGGAGTTTCTCCCACACAGAGCCATGCCTCGGCTTATCCACTGTTCAGACAATAACAACCCCTACACATATATATTAAAACCTAATTCTGCCTTGTATGGCAGCGCTTGGAACAGTTGTTAACTACATACATGGTCTGCAACACAGGAACAGTGTACATGGATAACCCAGGTTTACAATCTTAGCTGATGACCATAGGAGGTTGTTATTATGACTGAATTAGAAAGGATCCTTTGAGGTAAAGATAGATCTTTCAGGATGAAAAGACAGGTAAACATAAGTCACTCAACCTCCTGAGCTGAACTTGTTAATGGCCCAGATCTTCAGATGACTGTCTTGTCCACAGGACGCCAAACGAAACTGCACAACTTGAACACCTAAAAAGAAAACAACAGAAAAACAGGGGTGCCTAGTTAGCTCACCTGCTAGCTGGTTAGCTCACCTGCTAGCTGGTTAGCTCACCTGCTAGCTTGTTAGCTCACCTGCTAGCTGGTTAGTTCACCACAGCAGCCGCGGGTTAGATTCTAACCTGCGGTCCTTTGCAGCATGTTGTTCCCCTTCTCTCTCCCCTTTCTTGTCTTAACACTCCTGTTGTCCTGGGGTCAAATTTGACCACTTTAAAAAAGTCTATATTGGAAATATGGGTTTCTTTTCAGCCAAATTGCCACAAAAAAATGGATTGGATTCCATACAACGCTCTTTGCAAATACAATTGATCACTTTCATTACTGACAAAACTCATCTGTACGTTCCTCTGATCTTAACTATTAGTCAAAATAACTCAAAATCTTTGCTTTTTTAACTCAAATACTAGGTATAATTCTATATAAATGAGGAGTATTGACAATGGATTCCAAAAAGTATTGTAAAACTAGCGGTAGTAAGGTGATGTTATTGAAAACTATAAAAATTGAAAAAGTCTGAAAAAAGGGACACAAATATCAAATTTTTGTCAATTTTTTAACCCAGGAAGACAACATAAAGATTAAGCTGTCCTGTCAAATAAAGGCCTCAACAAAACAAACAATCAAATAAGATTGCATGATACCAAACACACTGTAATCAATCAGTCGGTAGATGTTTTTGGACAGGAACTGTAACTAAGAGACATGCATGCTTTATGTAAAACCCAACTGATATTATCAGCCAAAACCACCTCATCAGAGATATAGTTATATATGTTGACAGATTTGCAAAATGTAATAGAATTTTATAAGCTGCAGTTTCATGTACAGTCAACCCTTGTTTTTCTTAATTGTAGTTATATTTATAGATTTAATTTCCAGTAAGTTACTGGCCAAAATGAAATGTTAATGTATCTTATATTTACTTTTGCGCACATATTTGATAAAACTTTCTTTGTCTGGGGAACCTACAGTAGATGGATTACCTGGTGGAGCGTGCGTCCCCCTTAGACCTTGTTGCAGCGGCTGCAGGTTCAACTCCAACCTGAGGCCCTTTGCTTCATGTCATACCCCCCTCTCTCTCCCCTTTCACATCTTCAACTGTCCTATATAAATAATAAAGGCCTAAAACACCCCACAAATTATTTAAAAAAATAGACATAGATAAAAATAAAACTTTCTATAGTTAAACTGTAAAATGTCGTACCTCTGTACATATCACTGTCAAATTATTTGGTAATCAAATTTGAGGGAATCTTGCCAAAAACAAACTAAATTAGTGTAGTATTGAGTTTGAGATAAGCATGAGTGAGCCGTAGTTGATAAACATGCAGCAATGGTCCTCACCACTGAGGATGTTGGGAGCAAAGGTGCAGCAGGTGACCCCCAGGTCGTGGGCATTTTTTTCTACAAGAAGCTGGTTCATGTCCAGGTCCCACAGACGCAGGTCCCCGTAGTTGGAGCCGCTCATGAACACCTGACTGCAGGGGCTGAAGGAGCAGGCCACCATCGTCGTGTCAGACACAGCTCCAGTCCTTTACAAAAACACAACCAACCGCAGCTGCATCAAGTGGTGCACTTTTTCAATTTCATTAAATATTATTAGCATTTAAGTGTAGGAATGCATGTAACAGGCTGATGTCAGGATAGTGTCGCTGCAAATATGTCGTGTTATGAAAGAGACTTTCACAGTAGGGCTGCAATTACCAAATTATCTTCATTATCATTTGATCTGCTGAATATTCTACTATTTAATCTATCAATCACTTAGTCACAAAAAATCTGAAATCAAACTTATAACCCAACCTAATAATTGATTTTCCGATTGCTTGTCAATTAAAATTTGAATCGTTTCAGCTCTATAGAAAGTTATCCACTGTACCTGTGCAGCTGTTTGGAGGGGAAATCCCACAGAGCCAAAGTGCCGTCAGATGCCCCAGAAACCAGGTGAGCAGAGTCAGGAGAGAGTGCACAGATCCTCACAGGACTACGACCAGGGTGCTCCAGGACGGCCTCGATCTCACCCGTGACAGTGGACCAAACCATCGTGGTTGCATCAGTCGAACACGAGACAAGGAACTGTCCGCAAGTGCTGAAGCAGCAGCAGTGGACGCCGTAGCCATGTCCTGACAGCGGTGAAAAGGGCAGCTCCGAGAAGTCACAGGTGTTGTATATCCTGAGAGTTTTGTCCCCGGAACATGTGGCAAACAGTTTGCCAGAGAAGGCACACCAGTTGACATCGTCTCGATGGTCTTGTAAAGTGCAAATGAGGGACGTCATTTGGAGAGCCGGTCCTAAAGTTGACATAGAGGGAATGAGAAAGCATTATGTAAAAGGACAAAGGATTCCTTTAAATCCAAATATATGGGCACCAGATTCACAAAGATTTGACAAAGCAATACATTGATATTTTATTACATAAAGCAAAGTTTTTTTGTTTTTTTTTTACTTTGTTTGTTGTTGTTAATCTTTTGGGAGCAAGTCTCAAGTCCTTAAGGGAGAGTCCAGGTCCAGTCAGAAGTCTTGATGAGCAAATTGCAAGTCATACTGCAAGTCTTTCAGGTGGTAATACAGATTATTAACTATAAACAGCATTTGATTATTGAGATTGATATATATATGATTATTAGTCGGTAAATCAATTTGTTTGTAGTGATAGTCAATAGTAGTAATACAATAGTCAGTTAAACGTGGTGGAAAAAGTACTCAGATCTTTACAGTGCAGAAATATGTTGTTACACGTAAAAGTCCTTCATTGATTGACATAAAGTAAAAAAGTACAAAAGTAGTAGCGTTAAAATATACTTAATGTACCAGATGTAAGTAAGAAAGCACTCAATGTGCATTTCAATTATAATTATTGATGCATTAATGTGTACATCACTTTAATGTTGCAGGTGGCTGCTAGCTTGTGAATTCCCCTATATCTAAACTTGTTTCATGTGAGACTACTAGCTAACAATCCCCTTTGAATTGTAATGGAGTAGAGGTATAACGTATCAGAACATGGAAATATCCAAGTAAAGTACAATTAGAGAAGGCCTACTTGAGTAAATACTTAACTAGTGTCCACCACTTTAAGGTATAGTAGCTAGGTGTCTAACAGCAAAGTTTACAAAGGGCTCATTCGAGTTCAACCAGGTAACAAGAAGGGTGCACATAGTTCTCCTTGGTTTAAAGATAAGATAGACCTAGATAAACAACAGTAAGCCCAATGGGACGCAGGGCGGTGGAGACCGCAACGTTAGCTGAAGCTCATCTAACAGCAGAGCCGAGAAGCAACTTTATAGGCTACTTCATGTTCTAAAGTCAAATACTATTCACCTGCTGGAAGCAAACTGTGCCAATAAACAGCCCAACAAGCTAACTCAGACGGTTAATGAAATGAAATCTAATTGAAATGTTAGCTACGTGTAACTGCAGCACTGTGCTGTACCTTTCTCCGCCGTGTTGCCCGTTCACTTGAATGTTGTTTACTTCCTCATCAAACAGCTGACTATGACGTAATGCGGGCTACGTCACCTTCTAGCTAGTTGGCGTCTCGAGTATGTATGGTAAAAAAAAGAAAAGAATATGTATGGTCTCTCTAAAGATGAGAACATAAACTGGAGAAGGCTTTTAACGTATTATGACTTTATTTCTAATGAAGCTAAGGAAGTACAGCTCAGAAATGTACCTAACGTATAAAAAAATGATGCTAATTATATTGCTTACTGCTAGGTTTGTTGACTTTGACTCTTCCTGTACATTTTGTAAACAGAATATTAAAACAACAACACACTTTTTTTATTTTTTTATTGTGAAACATCCCACAAACTTTCAACAGATTTGGAGTCTTACTGTTTAGAACCCACTAATATTGTCAACTCTTTAAACCATAAATATCTTATCCGTTTCTATGATAATTTGGGAAACATGATAATATGTAATTCATTTCTTTATTCTACAGGCCTATGCCAACTGTTATATTCACAAGCTATATTAACTCACTTCATAGTTTTTTACCTTTTCTCATGGTCTTATGAAGCTAAGTATATA
>NC_048407.1:13443106-13491005 GCF_013103735.1 Etheostoma cragini | reverse complement strand
CACAAACACACACACACTAAAGTTTGGGGTCACTTACTGATTTCCTTACCACTCCATCATAAACAGAACACCAGCTGATCTGGGTGGGGTTAGATAACCCTTTTGCAATTTAAAAAAAACAATGCAACTGATCTCAGCTGGTATTCTGTCTATAATTGAGTGCAATGGAAATTTCTAAGTAAGCCCAAACTTTTGACCGGTAGTGTATATTTTGTATAAGAATAGTTTTGATGTTTATTTGCTGTTGTTGTTTATCTAGTTCATTGCATGATGCATTTTGTCTGTAAAAAGAAAAAAAGAGTATGTATGGTCTTGAGGACTTGAACACTCAGTAGTCCGGTCTTCCTAATTGACACTTCACGTGTGCATGTGTGTATTTGACTTGCCACCATGGGATAATGTACCTTTGAAAACACCATGTAGCCACTTCAGATTGGTAAAGCAGGGTGATGTGAAGTAGGCCTACATTTAATGTAGCACTTTTCCTTACTAGAATTGTAAGGTACTTTACTTTACTTAAGTCTTCCATGTTATTTTACTTTTTACTTCTACTCCACTACACTTCAAAGGGAAATATTGCACTTTTTTACTCAACTGCGTTTATTTTACAGCCTTATAGTTACTGGTTACTTTTCAGGTTAAGACAGCTACAGACAACACATATGATCGGTTTATAAAATATGATATATTGTTATGCAATAAATTACTCAAAAATATATCAATTAGTTATAGTTAGCTACACCTCAGACAACTACAATAAAATGCTGATTACATATAAATTCTTCAAATGTAAAACTGACAGTATAGTTTCTGAATGAAAAGTACATTTTCTTCCCATTACTTCTGTAGTAACACAATTTCATATGCAGGACTTGGATCTGTTCCCAGTGTGGATACACTTTTTTTTTTTCCCAAACCTTTGAATGTTAAGCTTGAGAAAACATGCCCTTATGAAATAGTCTCTACACCTAGTACCTTGATTGTGGTAAGAAATGAATACATGGTTTCTAATTTTAAAAAATGATAATAAAATGGATTAATAAACACATCTACTGTTCCACGCATTTTATCAAAAGCAGTTCCGTAGGATGGAAGTGAAATAAAACATGTTGAGGTTGTTTCCGTTGAAAAACATCCTTTAATAGGTCCGTGCCACACACTAGTGAAAAATAAAGCTTCTACAAAAGAATGATACTTTTATTCCACAATATCTTAAATAAAGTAACTTCAAGTACTCTTGACTTGGGTACAAAAAAATCTAGCTGCCTCCATCAGGCCACAACACACAGCAAGGTTCAACACAGTGGTTACAAATGGCCTTAGGTCCTCTGTATTGTGGCAGATTACGAGGAAATGCATCATGGAAGCATAACTGAATGCTTGTTGTTCCTTTTTTTTCTGCTGTGGATGGTGAGGAATGATTTCTGTATCACTGTCCAACTTCGGAGGCCTTGTTGAATTGAAATCATATTAAAAAAAAAAGAATTCCATCATAACAATGAAAACTAAAAACAATAACATCCCCTACATGCCCCTGTTGGAAGGGTAGGCACTACCAAGATTAAGGATACCACAGTGTTTGCAGAGGATATGTATATACTGTACAAACAATATTTATGATAATGTTTTCATCACGTTCACTAAAATAGAATGCTACAATCATTCTAAGGCATAAACAATATCTTAATATTCTTAAACAATTTTTTACACATTGTTCCAAACAAGACATAATATTGACATTAATAAACAGTATATACACATGAATCACCATTGTCTAACTGTTCTTCTGCTGTTCCTGTAAATAAATGCAGAGTTACAGTTTGAACAAATGAATACAGTCCTCTGATGCCCCAAAAGCACTGAACAGTGTAAACAGTTTTTTTTTTCTTGGCTTTGTTTGATATTTGGGAGAAAAATTATAACACAAAGACACATTCCTTTTTTAATTCAAAGCAGTTCTGCTGATTCTTCCTTTTCATAGAAAATGAAGTGGACCTTGATTCATAAATAATTATTAGAAAATTAAATACATTCACTATAATACGATTAAATAACAAAAGACTATTTACAAGTAGTGGAAAGTATTCTAGCGCAGACACATCAGTGACAGTTGAGGATTATTCAGTGCAGTGTTCTGAGACAGGGAATGGTATTGCACTACGACACCCCATTTCTCTGGGACTCTTTGGGGCTTTTATCCCTGTTGTAATAAAATCCAGTGCACCTTATGTAACAACTTCTTTTTTTTTCTTTTTCTTTTTTTTTTTAAAGGTGACATCTCTCTTAAGCACACCATGGGTTCCTTATTAAGGATTTGACTTCTTCCATCTTGCAAAGCCACAATCTCCATCAGAAAATAAAAGTAAAAGTAAAACCTGGTGCTCCGATATGAAAAGTTGAACGGGTTTATGGGCAAAATCAGAACAGACGTTTAGTTTGTTTGTTTCAGAAGCTCAGTCCAGCGCTTCTCAAAGAACTTCCTCATGTTATGACCAGCTCGACCAATGTCCGAATTGTCTTCATTGTATTTTTCACAGTTATCAAAGACCAAGTTGACATCAATGATGAAAGTCTCCAGGTTTTGATACCTGAAAATAAATAAAAAATGAAATAGTCTTCATGAGAGAAGTACAACTTACTAAAACTTATTTTCTGAAAAACACCACTCTGACTTTAATTTGTGTGCAAACGCCCTGAAAGCTTTCAGAAGAAAGAGAACAAACAGAAGTGATGGGAACTTACTGGCTGCTCACAAGCTTCTCCCGTATGGTGGAGAAGTCCATCGGTTTCTTGATGACCTTCCTGTAGCCAGGGACCGATTTCAGGTTGACAGGTGTGAGAAAAGGCCATGCATCCTGATGCCGCTCCAACTCAGCAAGGAGTACCCTAATGAACACACACAAATAAGCACGCATATGGTTAGACACAGAAAAAGCTGTGGGTATCACAATGACGAGCTGTCTTCCACTGGGAAGTTCATCATTCTGTTCTTCCTCTAAAGCGGCTATAATCAGTATTTTTTATTTTAACAATGGATTAAAGCAGTGCTGTAGTAGTTGAGATTGGTCTTGGTCTCAAGACTGCTTTTTTTGAAGGTCTCGTCTCAGAATCGACTGCTTTTTTGACTGTGTCTTGTCTCAGTTTCAGATAAAGAGGACTCTGGATTTTATTATAAGACCGGTCGAGACCACAACTGCCTTTTTATAAAAAGAAATTTAACACTTATGGCAATAAAAGAGGTGAATGAAGAAGAATCCTAATTTTTTTTCTGTGGGGGTGTTTTTATGGGAATATGGATCATTCGGATCAATTTGAGGAGTGCCTCTGGATAGCATTTTCCACGTATAACTGTGTCATGCAGTGTGTAACTCGCACTTGTCTTGACTCGGTCTTGATCCACTGATTTTGGTGATGACTTGATCTCGGTTTGGGTGGTCTGGATTACAACACTGGATCAATGTACTGTACATGTCGCTGGTAGTAACAAACCCACACAGAATGATCAACAACAACAATCAACTCTGCAGTTCCCCTCAGCTCAACAGAGGTTCACTAGAGTCTTTCAGCTCATTGTTTTGGTTTTATGGCCTCCAACGTGATTGTTTGTTCATATTTTGGGCCACAGCAGAAGTTGGTAGAGAGCAAAACAGAGTGAACTCTTAATGAATGATAATGTTGCAAAAACATTGTTAAAGTTTATAAATGATGTAAGAGGTTTCGTAATGTGTGTTTTCATAGGCTAATACCAACCAGCAGTAGCCAAAAATGAATTAGGCTGATAGCTGACTGGAAATGACTAAATTGGATTTGTTACAAGAAGACCTGTAATCTCAGGGTTGAACCACAAAATAATCTTATCCACTGATAAAGAGAAAAAAAAACATCAGCTCCCTGCGACGTCTTAATGCAGTCCTGCAGGAGATGGCAGTGACGGTACAAGTGATTAGAAAAGGGGGATAAATAGGTGAAGGATTCAACAGAAGGACAAGTGTGAACAAGCCAGGGGCACGTACCTGCATAACCCCAGATCCCTGTTGTTGTCTCTAGCTGTCTTGGCTCGCTTCACACACACAGGGCTCTCCTGATTGGCTGCTGGCAGAGCAGGTGCGTTCTCTTCTGTTTTCCTCTTCCTGCTGGTGTCTTTTGCTGCTTTCTTGGGTGTGCTGCTGGCGCTGGCCGGGTCCTCCTCCGGTACTTCCCCGTTACCTGCCTGCTTCACGTTCTTCTTCCCCTCTCCACCTTTCTTACCACCTCCTGCGCTGGATGCTACAGGTTTGTTTGGAGGTTTTCTGTTTTTGGGAGATGGGCCACTTGCCTGCACAGAGGGAATAATGCATTCTTTGAGATTTGGTACAATTAAAACTTATCGTATAGTGTTTATCATGCTAATATTAGCCTTTTCTAAACTATTAGTTAAATTTGTCATTTCTTACACAACCAAACATATTTTTTCTTTTGCTGACCACATCTACTGTACATAAAAACATTACGTTGAGCTTGACATAAAATATGTTGTTTCTCAGAATTTTATGAATAGGAATAGAGAGTTTTATTGTCCCAGAGCGGGATAAATGCCAAATCCATTCTGCAGACAATAAAACGTAATTAAACGAGAACTGTATAATCCTTGCAGTTGTTTCGAAGGCTTGAAGCCTTTGTTGTTTTCTCTCTCATTCCTCCCTTATTTCCTCCCACCTCTCTATTGTCTACTTGCAAATGAAGGCATAAAAAATCTCCAAAATACTTAAAATAAGATTTCTTAAAAAGTGCATGAAAACGATTGGATTTTTAGCGAGGGCTGGTGCAAAAATATCATTCTTCTACAGTTTGAATCCAAAAATCAAATCTGTTTTGGCTGTCACATATCAACATTAGCAAATGTTGTATTTAGTGCGGATATCCTTTCAGAGGAAAATGTAAATGAAAAGGAATAAATGCACAAATACCAACCTTGTATTCTCTCTACAAGCGATAAACTGCAGAGAGATGACAATGCATTACAGAGGGCTCTGGTACCTTGGATATGCAGGCCGGGCAGTACCAGTCTCCCTCTGGGATACAGGTGATCTTGGGTTTGTGACAGTAAGTGTGGCAGCCTTTATCACAGCCATCACACAGCAGGAGAAGGTCCTCGTTGTCCCCCTTCCTGCACATCTGGCAATACTAAAAGAAAAGCAAATGCATCAACTTTAAACAAGTGTACACTTCCTAAAGACTTTTTTATTTGTATTTAGCGGGGCGGAAAAATGCTGCTCACCACTTTCATAATTGACCTCTCCCAGGCGATAGACTTCTGCAGTTGTTGAATACACATGGCCAACTGAGCAGCACTACGCACTTCAGTCAGCGCCTTCCTCCACACCTTCATACCATGGGCCACCTCCTCTTCACCGCTAACAAAGGAAAATGAGGAATGATGAGAAACAAAAACATGCACATACCATGTACTTGACTATGTGGGCGTATTTACACACAAACACAAAGCACTAAACTATATCAGCTGAACCAGCCTCCAACAAGACAGCAGACCATAAAGAGCTCCAACTGTGCAGAGACAGGCATGAAGATTGGGGGGGTACCAAGGAAAGGTACACACCGATTTTGTTACAGGGAATTTCATGCAGATAGAGTGAAAACCTGTGAAAGTGTACACTGTACAGTGGGAAACATGAGTATGCCCATAACCAAGGTTAATGATGCACAACACCATGCAGATGTCCGCAGAAAGAACAAAAACAAGCCAGTAAACACAATGCCTACACAGGAAATAAAACTGAGTGGAGTCCCCCAACCCACCCAAGAAACTGCACAAGACCAAAGAAACCAAAATGCAACAAGCCACCACAAAAATCTGCTGTGAAAGCAGCAAAGACCCTCCCTGTTTGAGTAGTATGGGAAACATAAAGCACACACAGAGAGAGGAGAGGGTCTTAGTGGGAGAGTGGGGAGCTTTGGTTGGAGAAATGACCTACCCTTCCCTGTCAGCACTAGTGGATGGGGCGGGGGCAGGGACAGTGACCGTACCGACATTATCCAGCCTGATCTGAATGGTGGTACCTAAGGGGCTCCTCAGGTACCTTCTCTCGATGTTGCGCTCCAGATCAGCCAGACGTGTCACTGCTATGTCCAGCGGGTTGTCCAGGTGACGCATCACCCCGCCCTTCTCCCCCCGCTCCTCCAGATACTCCTTGGGGTCCTTGTCTCCCACGTGTGCAGACGCTGGCGTTAATTTGGTGAAGGGTTTGTGCTCGTAATACACCAGGTCCTCTCGCTCAGATTGAGGGTCCGGAAATGTCCAGCCCTGGGAGAGGAAATCATAGGTTTAGGCTTTTGGCCTTTGATGACACCCTGGTTCAACATGTTTCTTACACCACTTACACAACGTGTATGGTTGTGTGAGGGTTTTACCTTGACCTGCAGGCTGGCTGCAGTCACCTTCCTCTCCAGCTCCTCTACCTGTTGCAGCACGGCAATGTCCATCTCCATCGCCTGCTCCTCAACACACCAGCCCCGCACAGACTCCACACTGACCTGGCTCTCCTCCAGCTCATGGAGCTCGATCATGGCCACTGAAGGTACGGCATGAGGGATATTAGACAGTCAGCCATGAATAAACAGACAAACACACTCACTGGTGCAGGTGAACACACGAGAAACGTGGCCACACATTCACGGATAAGTAGCTTGGTCATAAATAATACAGTGTTTGCATCAGAGATGCATGAGGGATCAAGCTTCTAAGTTGAACATCAGCACTTAAAATCTGTATCTATAGCTATAAAAATCTACCTTCTACATATATACATACCGATATATGCTATATACAGGGAGTGTGTACTCAGCGGTGGTGTTGAGGCACTTACCATCTTTGTGTTTGGTGCAGACCTGGGGGATGATCTCTGTGTATTTCTGCATTTGCCTCTGTAGGCCCTTCTCCCTCATGCCTCGGCTGTGGAGAGCACCGACTAAAGCCCTCAGCTCCTCGATGTCAGACACCCGCCACCACCCTGTCAGCATCTCTGAGAAAGTGAGCACAAACATCCACGTAAACTACAAGACACCAAACATACATCACTGTAAAAAGGCACTCCACTCAGTCATGTTATACCCACATGAAATTGCGTACAACAGAGCAGAATGTTCCCTAATCCAATTATCTTGGATTGTTCATGCAAGTTACATTTTTTCCAGGCAGGTGAATTTTTTTTCAATCAGAAAATGGAGGTTCATTACGGCCTTCATTGTTTTCTCTCTCAGTGCTTATTTTTTGGTCACTCACCATCTGGAATAGGCCGAGGTATGGTGTGGTCCAGGGATTTGGGCATCTCTAGGGTAGGAGAGGGGATGGATGAGGTTTTTTCAATGCGAGGTAAAGGGGATTCACTTTTGCTGGAGACACTTGCTGTCGTGTTGCCCTCCAGAGAGTGACCCAGCATGGGGCTGGGACTAGGGCTGCTGCACAGAGGCAGGCTGGGACTTATCATGCCACAGGGCCAGCTTCCGAAAGAAACTCCTAGCAATGAAGCACCAGCCTTCACCTGGAGAGAAAAGAGAAAAAATAAGGGTCAAGGGTGAGGGAGGTGGAGGAAAATAAAACTGCGAGTCACAGGTTAGGTGATCTAGTATGTGGTGATCTGGAACATGGCAGAAATAACTGTACAGAACACAACTGTCTCTACTTGTGTCCGGCCAGCAGCCTCACCTGCAGGGCGGATAGTGGGTAGTTGAGGAGGCCAGCTGGGTGGTGCGGGCTGGCTGAGGCTGAAGCAGCAGAAGGGGTGAGAGGCAGGGCAGGGGACTGAGGTGGGGATCTTGGCCTGGCTGGGGTAGAGGTCGCCTGGGGAGACACACGGGGCGCTGTGGGAGGAATTGTGGTGATGGAAGTGACGTCACAGGGGTTGCGAGGGAGCAGACTGAACCAGTGTCCACTCCTCTCTGTCAAGACTCTGAGTAGCTGGTCGTTGGCTTGGAATGACAAGTACGGAGATGAGGTTGGAGGAGTGTTCCCTGGGCTTTCATGTGGGACTGGCAGGCACGGGACAGATAAAGAGGTTGAGGCTAGGGGAGGGATGTTTGTAGTGTCTTTAAAAGAGGTTTTTTTTGCTACTGCCGGCTCAGAGGTACTGTGAATGGGGGAGGATGATGTTACCGTGCTTGTTGCAACAGGAGTGCCCACAGGGCTGCCGTTATGTCTCACACGGGGAATCTCCTTGTCCTCTGCCATTACAGTGTCTTTGCCAAAGTCCTTGCCGTCATCCCGGAATGTGAACAGTTTGGAATTACAGCCCGGCTGCTGGTAGAAGAGGGCCGTGGAGTTTTTCTTCCTCTCCTTTTCCTCCTCGTTCTCTTGCTCCAAGCCTTGTGTTCTAATGCTCTGTCCATCGAGGTTGGTGGCGTTCTCCTTCTGCAACTCGATCTCCTGAGGTTCCTCTTTGACCTGGACCTCCTCTGCCGCTCTCCTCCTTCTCTGTCGCTCCTCCTCCAGTTCCTCTGGAGCTGCAGGGAAATGAGAGGGCCAACGTTAATGTGGCTGAAAACACCACTACTGTAAGTAATAGTACAGCTGACCGCTGATTATTCTGGGACATTGTTCTACGCTTGGTTCCGGCAGAAAAGTAGAGTTGTGTCAGATTATTAGTGTTTACAGATGCAATCTCAAATTAGTTAGAATAAAGATAAACTAAAAAATCATCAGCACATTTCACACTGCCAAAAAACAGCTGAACATGCAGCTTACAATCTTGTATTTACATCAAAATCCGAGAATTTTTATTTTCCAGACTGAGCATAAAATGTGCTATGCAATCAGATGAGCAAATTGGAGCATCTTAGCATTGGAATTCATCAAACTCTAATGGGTGTTGTGTCGTAACTACCTTCTCCACTCTCCATGGCTTCAATGAAGACCCCTCCGCAGTGGGGGAGCACCCAGTACCGGCGGCGGTAACGGTCCTGGCCATACATCATGGAGCGTAGAGAATGGGATATCTCAAACAGCTTTCGCCTGGTCTGATGATGTTGCTGCAATGGTAAAAGACATCCTCTGTGATTTCTTTGTTTTTCTGATTCACGTATACACTTTGAGGAAATCAAAGCTTCCTCATTCTTTTGTAATCACTGTGATATATTGAACATGACATGCTATGCTAATGAGATAATTTATTAAGCTAATTAATGCCTTCATTAGCAAAAAGCCCTATGTCAGCGTACATGCTCATAAAAAAGTAGTAAACACACTTTCAATACACCGTATATTAAAGCATTTAGAGGTTGTAGCTATTTTATCATCTTCCATAATTTGATCTACTATCTAGAGTGTAGGAGGTGTTTGTGGTGTTAACTCCAATGCATTGTGTAGAATTGTATTTAAAAAATAAACACATCTTCATGGCAACATACAATAACATCCTGCATAACCATGTACAATGTTGATGGGAAGCAAACATAAAAATAAGACTTTTTCATTCTTCATTTATCTTTTCATAGTTTTTTACTAGATTTTTTAAATCTCAATGTGTGTCCTGTTTTTTATCACACAATAGCAGGTTCAAATAACCATGCATTCATGTTTTGTTATTACCTTTGTCACAGCACTTTAAAGACATATTAAAGAAGAACACACCTTGGCTAATTTCTCTATCTGCTTCTCCAGCTCCTCCAGACTGGTGGCTTGGTCAACCTCATCCTGGCAGGACAAAACAAATAATTGTTTTTAAATTATTAAATGTCTGCGAGCAAGCCTTCAAGGTCAGTTTAAATAGCGGATCTATAGATGGATCTATCGTTTTTACCTCATCATAGGTCTCCACTTTTTTAACCTTCTTAATTTCTTCCTCCTCCTCGTCCTCCTCGTCCTCTGCCTGGTCATCACTGTCGTCATCGTCGTCATCATCATCGTCGCTGTCTCCGCCCAGTTTCCTCTTGCGTTTGGCGGCAGAGGACGGAGTGCCCATAGACTGGTTCTCTTCAACCCCCATACTGGCCTCCCTCCTCCCAGTACGTTTGGCATGAATGGTCTTCAACCTGCATTAACACACACATGTTCAGCATGATAGTGTACAAAAAAAATCATTGCATTATTTATTGTTTTAGGATTAAAGTAAACCTACTTCTTCAGTTTTCCCTCCATGATGACCTTGTCCTTCCTCATGTTTGCCATCTGATCCAGGTTCTTGTCAATCTCACTGGAAGTGGAAATGTAATCCTGTCAGTTACAATAGTGCCGATATACGTCCGTGTTTTTGGTACTTTTAGAAAGCAATAACAGATGTATCAGTAAAAGTTCATGGCGCCTGGCAATTATCTCTATCCAAAGTAAAACGTTTAATAAGCTCAAACCCTGAAGCACAAATGAATACTTGCATAATTTCATTACAACCAAAAAGGACTCTACTGCAAATTACTGCTCCCTACTGATGCTTTTGTAAGCATTTTCCACTGCATCACTAAAACACACCATTAGTGGCTGATGCATAACTTCAGTGTTATGCAACATAAAACGCATACAGAACATGGCAGATGAACATATATTTTGTGATTTTAATTATGTGAATCCAGAGGTAAAGGCAGTATTGTAGACCACTCTATAGCCATTTACCAACGTGACACTGATGCAAAATAAATTAAGAGTACAGTGGAGAGTTAGATGGCCCCAATTTATTTTTCAGTTTCAGCTGCATCTCCTACCTGATAACAGCTTTGCTGCAGGCCAGCTCATTAGCCAGGAAGCCCAGGATTGAGGCCTTCTGGGTGGGCTTGTGGGCCTGGAAGGCCTTGGTCTTTAGACTGAGGGCCAGAGGGGCCAGCTCAGTATTGGCACAATGGGCTCCCATGTACATCTGTAGCACCTCAGACACATTATCCCTGTTGATGCCAACATTGGTCAGGTGGTCCCCCAGCATGGTTTTTGTCTGATAGAGGAGGAAAGGATAACCCATAAAGTAAACTTGATGAACATGTACTTGATGACTGTGAATTAAGTATTAATTTATTTAGAATTCGGGAAAAAAGTCCTTACATCTTAAATCTGAACACTACAATCAAAAATAATGAAATAACAATGAAATAAAACAGTGCTACTTCCAGTCTAATGCAGTCCTGCATTTGAATTGGACTTAAAAAATTATGCAGAAGCAAATTAAAAGTACCCATTCTAAGAATTAGTCTCTTTCAGAGTAAATTAATGACATGCATTAATTTTTAAGCGATATGTTATAATTTTATAGGTGCTTTAGTAGGTAGAAGGTCTATGTACATAATGTTGATGTATATTTTAAATCTAAGGGATGTAACATATTTACTGTGTTTAACTTACGTTTGTCATGCAAAACAATGTATAACTATACTAATAAACTTATGTAGTATAATGCTGTAAACCAATACCAGATAGAGCAATACATGCCATATTTTCCTTTCAGGTGTAATTCTCAAGCTGGGCCCACTGGTTCAAAAAATATAATACATAGGTACAATGCATGCCTTGATGAACTTTAAACTAGCTCACCTTTTGTCCAGGTGGCAAACCGGGATCACAGACTGCCAGAGAAAGCAGTTTGACCAGAAGGTCTTGAACCTGGCCCATGCTGTCCCCCACATTGAGCAGGCCCTCCTGTAGCATGCCCAGGGTAGGCACATCCACATTCAAATCAAGCCCCAAAACCTTCCCGAAGCCTCGCAGGAACTGCATCAGCATCAGGCAGTTAGACACGGCACGTCCTGGTAAGATGAGTCCAGGAATGCGGGAGAACTCAGGGAGAGGCTGCATAGGAAAGGAGTTAGGAGTGTTGTTGTATGTGTAAGAGAGACATTAAATCCAATTTAGACTCCTAATCTATGATCTTAACATTTATGGGAAAATGGATAAACAGCTGTCATTATATCTCACATCTGCTAACTGTTATCAAGATGGTGCTTTCCAATTTATGGAAATGACTGAATCATTTTTACATTATGCAGTACTAGTCTTTAACCACTTGAGGGAACACAACTCCACACAAAAAGGCTCCCTACATGTGGTCTTATCGTTAGTACTGCCCCTCAGGAAAATGTTAAACTTACTAGGAATAGTAATATAATAATACTAATACTACTACTACTACTATTAATAATATTTATTATTAATATTATTATTATTATTATTATTATTATTAATAATAATAGTCATAACTATTATTATTATAATAGCTGACAGGAATTTAGTGACTGACGATTCAATGTATTTAACAGCACTGGAATGAGAAAAAAACTGACAATCTACATTACATTAAAGTGTGTATAGGCTAAAATTTGATTATAATTTTTTTTAGGCGATCAACTTCACACCCAAAGCACTGGCAGCTACTATCTTAACTACCTTATGATCAGACAGACACATGTCTTCATTTGGCTTCTTCAGTTCCCTCGCTATCTCCAGCTCCAGCCTTCGTTGCTCCAGTTTGCGCTCTTTGTTCAGTCGCTTCTCATCCCTTTTTTCCTGCCGCAAGCGCTCACGCTCCTGGAGAGTCCAAAATTCAAGAGAGCATTAAGGAAGCAAAGTGTGTGTGTGTGTGTGTGTGTGTGTGTGTGTGTGTGTGTGTGTGCGTGCGTGTGTGTGTGTGAAAACAGACAAGAAGGTTTACTTGACTTTGCTGAGCAGTATTAGAATTCAGCCTAATGCTGCTGTGCATTCAAAAGAAAAGTGCTTGAGGGCCAGAATCTTTTGACTTGGTAAGTATGTAGAAAAAAAAAATGAATGGAAGAAAAGAGTGAAAAAAGAAAAAAAAAGAAAGCAGGAATCCATCCAGGGAATAATGACTTTGGCTCTTTTTATGGAGTGGACTGTGTGTGTATGTCTGCATTTATTTGTGTGCATATGGGCTACCTCTGCTTTCTTGCGAGCCTCAACAGCCTTCATCAGCATTATATGTTGCCTCCTCCTCTCTCTCTCCTAGAGTGGTAAAAACACAGGCCCATTAACAGGCACACATTGCACATACAACACCCAAGGTCGACTACATTTAGTGTGCATTAATGTGAAATTGTGAAGCACAAAATTCAATAGAGGCACCATACTTGAACAAACACAAAACAATGCTTCACATGTATACACTTTCACATGTATGGTGGAAGCATAAGTGAAGGAGTAATACATACAGTAATATGATGACAACCAAAAAGCAACACAAAGATGCGGTACAAAGTAGATGTGATGACAGGCTCAAAAAAGAAAAGCAGCTTGAATCGGTGGCGGCGCCTCTAAACTAAAGCTGACACAACAAAAGCAACAAAAAGCTGGTTGCCAGAAGTCTTGTGACGTGCCACATTGGCATGATCAAAATATTAAAATATTATTACATGAGTCAATGCTAAAGGCTTTTTGACATCTGCTCATTTGGTGAGGGGACGGCAAATAAGATTGGATGGTAAAGACTTGCTACAAACGAGCAGTTCCACTTCAGTAGTTTTTGCAGCGTAAGTATTAGCACAGTATGTGATTGTTAAGGATGAGACGTCTGTGTTGTTCTTTGGTGCATGATACACAGTCTACTGCAAAAGGGCACAGGAATCACCAGTGACTGACTATCATTTTATTTGATCTCTTTAGGTTTCTCGCTCCACCGTATCAGGCTGTCATTCCCTATGTGATCCAGGAAAAAAGACACAATTGCCACTATTAGGGCTTGTCAAGGACATTTCCAGCACATACCAGGAACTAAAATAGGCTGTTTATAAGGATTGTTTTGTCAGTGTGATAAACAAAATAGGCTAGATGCCAAGCACTCTGCTACAATATTTCTATGTCCTTATTGGTTTGATTTATCTACAAATGGAAAACTTCAAAAAGGACACATTCAAAACAGACATGGCCTGTGGCATTCAGTTTTTCAATTCATCAAAAAACATTGAATATGTTGAGGGATATTATGATAACAAGCTACAGTACATCAAAAGCATTGCAATTGCATGTGACAACCGTAAATACAAGGATTATTATCATGTATCTCAATTTGCCCCCCTTCATTGTGCTCCAAGTGAAGGGACAAGGGGTTAATGCAACAGTCTGAGGCTCAGAGTCCACTGTGAAACAGATAGGCAGACCTTTAGATTCAGCTGTGACTGTGTATGAGTGAGTAGGGCTACAAGCAGGACAGCCAGGCCAAAATAACATGCTACGCAGAACCATATTTGTCCCTGTGGTGGAATTAATTGTACTGTTGTTCAACAGTCAATTAGGTCTATTTTCAAGCAAAGGTTGTGCTGTGCCTGGAAGTATCTTCCCCATAAAGACAAAATGATTCTCAGTAGCTGTTTTCGTTCTGTGTGCAGGGGCAGTGAATGACAGAGAGGCTGGGATGGGGCAGGTTAAAGTCCAGACACTCTGTGGACTGCAGAACAGATGCACGGACGAGCAGACACAAGCTCCATGTCTTGGCCGAAATCGTCAAGCACTCATGGGTAACACAGGCTATTCCAATACAACAGACAATGTATGTGATGGATGGAAACTCCTCGAGTGCACTTTGAGACAGTGAGTGTGGATTGGCTAGCTGTCTTTGCAATGCATTCTGAGTAGAAAGGGGAGGATGGGGGAGGGGGACAGAAGCTGCCTGGCCACCGTGACAGGGTCAGTTGTCCCTCAGGACGAGCAGATGGAGGCAGCATACTGACTCTTTTTCTCTTTTGTTGGTTTTGCTGGAAAGCCATGCAGAAGAATGTAGTATGACAGCAGCCAGTGCTACACTTAATACATTGCTATGACAACCATAACACAACCAGTTACACGATGCAGGTGTTAGATGTACAAAAATAAACATACCCATACCATATCTAGTCTATGCCTCTCCAACTCCTGCCAGAAAGAGTTGGCAAAATATTATGGAACAGAAATAATATCCAATACCAAAAAGCATGGCGTTTAATAAAGATAAATACTGAAGTCTTTCATTCAATAGATGTTTGGTAACTAAGCAAATGTCTATTAATTCACACATGCCTTGTGTTTAAATGTGCATAGATGCACAAATACACACACACACACACACACTTTTTTTTTTTAACAGTAACTATAAGGTTCAAGTGGCAGAGCAAGTTGCAGTGAATGCCTACCTGGTGTTTGAGAATCTCCGCCTGCTGTCTCCTCAACTCTTTTTCCTTAAAGGCATAAAGGCAAGAAAGAGAAGAGGAGGGGAAAATCAATATGCTTCCATTTTGCCAATATCATGAAAATCACTACAGACTGATGGAATTTCAGCCCCTTTCAAAGGGCCGCTCTAATTTTATTGCCAGCTACTTCTTAAGTGGAAAAAGGCCCACATGATGGTACATACAAAATAATCTAATGTGACTTTTGAGGGTTCCATGCCACATATGTACAAATATTATACTAACCGTAATTTTACATCTATTTAAGGGATTTATTAAAAATAAAAAATATACCTTTATCCGTTTTTCCGCCTCCAATATTTTGGCATTGGCGGCTTCTTCCTTCTTTCTCCGTTTGGCCTATGAATAAAAATCAAGGTCAAAAATCACAGAAACATATATCAATCAGTCTGAGCTGAGGGCTTTGGTGCACTTTAACTGATTGTTTGCAGTTTTCTGGTTTGAGCAGAAGACTTCATGCTCCTGAATGCCAGTCAAATTTGTAAAACACAGCGAATGAATAATGTATCTCTTTAACACCTAATTGTGAAATTGTTGAAGCCTCCCGTTCAGAGTGGCTTGTCAACCGTGTCAACTCAAAATTGATTTAGTCCTGCTAAAACACTTTGAAGCTCCTACAGTATAATTGTGTGTGCCTGCATTTCTGTGTGTGTGTGTGTGTCTGCATCTTTGCATGTGTGTTTGTGTGTGGAAAACAGCACCTTTTTTTTCCCTCGACCCACTTATGCTAAACTGTAACTGTTGTCTAAAGAAAAAATACTTTTCTGTCCAATTTAAATAAGGTCTGAAGAGGCAGCAACAGCCTTTTTAATATTCAACAGCCGTCAACCGAGGCCAATTTAGCATTAGTTCCATGTGGAATTATACCTAAGAAGACGCAACTCCCTCCAATGCATGCTGCTGTTCAGTAATGAGCTTTAGGAAGATTAAAACACTATAGACTGAGGGGCTGTAGCTATCCAGGAATGTTCTGCTTAATCAGAGGTGCTACTGGATCAGATTCTGTACCTCCAAAATTTGCTGCGCCCTGAGTTCCTTCTCCATCCGAATCTGCTGAATGCGCTTGATCTTTTCCTGTAAAAAAAAACAACAACATAATCTCTTAATATTTTTGGGAAAACGTCCTTAGATAAGATCCAACCACTTTCATTCCAAAGACACAACAATAAGTTTAGTACGGGAAGTAATGATGGTAATTGAAAAGCAAGCCTTAAAGCTTTAGAAAATAACCATTCAGCATTTCCTGCGGCGCGCCCAGGGACTACGTGTGTCAGGACACTTAGATAAGGAGAAAGGGAGGAAAAAGATTTGTCAGCACACACGTACAGCACACCCACCTGCTGCTTTAGGATCTTGATCTGCTCTTTCTGCTTCCTCCTCTCCTCCGCTGCCATGATAGCTACAAGAGTCAAATCAGTGTCATGTTAGTGTCTATAAAAATGACCTACAAATCAGCTGTTTTCACATCTTAAATAATTACAGTTGTTAGGCTACGGTGTCACTAAGATAAAGATGTATACAATGCATGAGGCCAATACATCATATATATATATATATATATATATATATATATATATATATATATATATATATATATATACACACACACAGTAAATATATATGTGTTAACAACGAATGTGCTTTAACGTGATGAAAATAAATATGAACATACATATGTATGTTATACATGCAGCAAATATATATAAATATATGCAGCATCATCATCCCTAGAGGCCCTGCATGTCTTTATACTTTACAAATTGGTTTGAGGTGACCATCTTACCAACCGGAAAACCACCACAATCATCCTTACAGCATTGAGCTCTTGTTAACAACACACACAAAAAAACACTCTGGGTTCACCTTGCTGTTTCCGAGCTTCTTTGGCTGCACGCGCCATTGCTTGCTTTTCCAGTTTTCTCATCAGTTTCATCTGGGCGGCCTGTCGGGCTATTTCTGCACAGAGCAGAAAGAAAAGCATTGTCAGTGAGACGGTTTAGGACAATACCTAAATACTACTGTAACCTGACCTCCAACATTTGACTGAGATAATTCAATGGCTTTTGTGAAATTTAGTTAAAATTAGGGACATATACTCAAAACCAATTTACTCACCCTGTAATAATAATTGAGAAGTCTGCCCATTAACATGTTAAAATACTGAAATATACACGGCGAAAGTATTTTTAGGAGGGTAGAACTGACTACTAGAGGGTTCTGGTGCAAAAAAAAGAATGTTTTGACTTTGTAATAACAGCATGTGCAGATTTGTTATTATCAAAGCCAAACAAAAGCCCAGTGACATTGAGATAGAAATAATAACAATACTGATTCATCTCAAAAAGCACCTGTATCTGCATATGAAGAAGTGGGATCTAACGAACAAGCATGACATAAACTGACTTGTCCATATGGTACATGTTTAAAACAGTAACCTCCTTAACCTCTGCTAACAGAACAATGGCTGATTGATTAATTGCACATGCACATTTTATTATTATTAAGACAAACATATTTCAGGGCTCATTTCGTGTGCTAACCTTGAGCCTCTAGCTTGCGCAGGAGTTTGACTTCACTGGGACTGGGGCCCTCGGGCACCAGTGGATCGCCCACATTAGGGGGCCGTCCCTTCCTCCGTCGGGAACCTTTGCCACCTTCGCCCGCTACCTGGCGGTCTGAATTAGGGGGGCGACCCCTACGGCCTTCCATCGCCAAAATATGAGGAATGACCTCCTCTTCATTCAACAGGCTCCATTGTAAACCCTAAACGTACCACGCAGAGATTGGGAGTGATACGGAGGGTGAAACAGTGAACAAAATGTTGACATACATCATTTCATGTGACTAAGAAACAATTTAATTGTTAGCTAGCTAGACAAATCTGGTTGTATTCAACAGGGGTTAAAATAAATGAGTTAACTGATATATCATATTTTCTATAATACACAGTAAAAGCTGGCTAAACAATGCAAAAATAGGAAGTACTTATTTGTGAGTTTTTCTATGGCCCCTCAGCACTGTGTGTATTTACTCTATTCTGCTTTCAATTACACACAAATCTATTTTCTAATTTATCTCTTTGTATCAAAGACACATAACATGGAATTAATAACTGGTCACCTGTGGAAGTAATGTCAGCTGATTATTACATTTATCCATGCACAGTGAGAGGTCTATGAACTAGGACTACTGAGGGTTTTGGTTGATTCCTATTCAAGCCCTGACAGCGACTGCTGAATGAAGCTTTGCCTGCCGCTAGATGAAAAGATGAACAGGGATCACGAAGTGAGAGAGAGAGAGAGAAATAGAGAGATGAAAGGCAGTCACCTGGGGTCCTTCTCTGGCTTCATAGAAGTCACCAACCCTTATCTTTGCACTGAAGCTAAAATTATCGCGCGTGATGCCACTTATTCCATTTCTGGATAGATACTACAGAAGAGAAAATAATAATGGCGTTGGTTTAGGCAGAAAAAAATGGTGAAATTAGCGACATTGAAAAGCAACTGGGAAGCACTAGATTGGGAGTCTAAGGTTACAGTGTGCATCTGTGCAGTGCTACTAATCATTATAAAAGCCACAGGGACAAAAAAGAGCAAAAGCTCTCAGGAGAGAAAAACGGTTCTGACCTTGGGGTGCACAATTCAGGGCCTTTCTTATTTATCTGAGGCCATGCTCTGCTTTTTACTGCCTACTGAGTGACTAGCAGTGAGTGAATGTTACCGAGTGCACATTTTTCTCTTTGCACTACTACACTGAAAGACAGTTCTGACGATAAGCGTAGTTGGGCTTTTGATAAAGCAAACAAAGAAGATTATAGACTATAATATACTATACAAATAGGGCCAAAGCTGTGCATCCCAACACTAACCATTTATCATTTCTTTGGGGAGGGGGTGGGGAGGAGAGTTGAAAAAAGTGGCAGGGGAAGTGGATCTAAGAATATCATCTCACACTATCAGGGTCATAGAAAGCGGGGTGGGAGTGGAGTGCAGCTGGAGCGATATCATAGATAATATACATCAAATCCTGATACACAAGCATTTGTTTGAGCGATGTGGATGAGCAGTATTGCAATTATTAGCCAAAACATCTTTCCATGTCAAATCATAAACCGCCCACAGTGATTCCCACTTTAATCCCTGTTACGAACTGCTCATCTGTATGCCTCAAAATATTTGCTTCTGTATCATGGATGTAAACTAAGCTGCAGTGCTGTGAGGCCGAGGTACCTTCATCACATCTGGGTACTGCCTTAGTTTCTTGCCACACGGGCCGTAGTAGGCCACCTCTCCCTGTGATCGCCCTGCCACAGATTTGATTCTTGTTTCTCTCCGCCACCTGGGATTTTTTTTAAGAATGAAGAAATAGCAAATAGGTTGTTCAGAAAGACTGTCGTAGATTTGTTACCAAGCACTGATGTAAGCACTCTATAGGGAAATGCATTCTCCCAGCCTCTTGTACATACCCCAACTCCAGAGGTATCATCAACTCCTTCTCATCCATCACCCTCTTCCTCTTCCCTAAGCCTGTGGAGAGACAAGAGTTCAACCATCAATTTGACAGCACAACTGCCGACTGGAACCCACACACATACAGTAGCAACAGCCAAAGCCCCTGAACTAACCAGTAATCATACCTGGCAGGTAACCAAGAACATGCACGTGTACGCACACTGGCCTTTCAAAGTGACATTTACCAGCATCAGGTGAACACAAAAGTTACACACAATTTTCTGAGCTGCCGTTTTAAAATCATAAAACTAAAATGCCAAGTGTGATGTATATGAACACAGGAGTGAATTTACATCACATTGCATTGTGTGATGAACAGTGTATGTTAACTACTAATAACTAATAATACTACAATAATGACTACTAAGAATAACTACTTGGATTATTCCTGGCAAGCTATTTTCTCTGATCTAGGTAACCTCTCCACATTAAATTAAGGCGGATGTTAACCTTGTTGCTGTGTCAAACAAGTTGTCAGGGCTCTGAGGCATGTCCCTACAGGACCTAAGAGCTCCGGTTAGCCAGACTCACAACCAACCACCTCCTTCCTGGCTCTCTAAAAGTAACAATCCCCCTTCACAGTAATCTGAGGATGATGAGTTGCTCTGTTGTTCAAGAGCAGAGGCCTTGGAAGCAGAGCAGCAAAGCAAGCTCAGCAAATGTCACATTCAAACAGTTAACTCAGTTTTTTGGTTTACACTTTTGTATCTTTTTAAAAACAGTTAATACATAACCTCCTAAATCTCTAATATCATTCTCTTCTTCTCTATCCACTTCACAATTAAAAAATATAACATAAAAAAATGAGAAGCTGTTACAACCATCCTTCATTATTAATGTGTACCCTTTTCATGCACATATTCATCAAAGACATTACCTAATGGAGATGCTAGGCTGTAGGAGGAAGAGCCTGGAGAGCTGTGATAGGCCAAGGCACTGGAGCTGGTGACCATGGTGGGAGTTTTGATGACCTGTAGGTTGAGAGGGGAGCAGCTGGTGGCGGTGTGATTGGTTGAGGTGTTCAGTAGTTCTGGGCCTTTGGTTAGCCTACGGGGAGTCATCTCCTTCTTAGATGATCCAGACGGCAGCAGTTTTAACTCCTTCACTTTCTTCCCAGAGATGTCGCTGTCTGAATTGCTATCAGACTCTGAAATGGGAGTCCAGGACACACAAAGTGGGTAAGGATCGCTGAAGATATTTTGCAGGTAAAAATACAGAACACTGCGTAGTGCCAGACTCTCAGTTGTGAGGATTTGCTGCTTGTTATTTGTGTTATGGGAAAGTAAACAGTTTTGGACAGGTTGGTCATATAAAGCAATTCAGTGATATTGCCTCTGACTTTTTTTTTCTTTTTTTTTTACAATTTTGTCACTTCATAAGGTTACATATATCGTGGTTTTTTTTGCGGCAATTTTTTATAAATTGATTCTTTTCCCTAGAACATCCCTAGAACATCCCAAGAATATCCCTCGAAATTCCCTTCAATATTTTTAATTTATTTAATTTTTTACCAATGATTCACCTAAATATTGTCTGTTTAAACGGTACCGCCAACAGCAACTACAGTATATATCCGTTTGCAGCAAAACAGACCGAAAGCAGAAAATCCAGAAAATACATGTGATGTACTTCTTTACAAATTAAATAAAAGTCAGACTGACTGAGTTGGAATGTGATGTGCATTTTAAGGCCTTTACTTGACAGGAAAGCTGAAGACATGAAAGAGGAGAGAAGGGGGGGGGATGACATCCAGCAAAGGGCTGCAAGTCGAAGTCGAACCCAGGCCCACTGCATCGAGGAGTAAACCTCTACACATGGGTGCCCGCTCCAACTGAGCTATCTGGGAGCCCATGATGTGCGTTATTTTAGAAGTACTCAATACTATCGAATCGCAAAACATTGAGAATCGCTGTAGCTTAAAATCACAATACAAATCCAAACAGCACCCATGTATCGTGAAAGAATCAAATCGAGACAAAAGCATATAGTCCCAGCCCTAAATATTTTATATTTTAATGGTCAGCTCATCATTTAATTGAGAAAGTTGCTATTACTCTTGGAAATAGAAGGTACAAACCTGAAAGACTATCATCTGAATCCTCTTCATCCTCCTCCTCCTCCTCCTCCTCCTCAAGGTCGTCATCCTCATCATCATCATCATCTCCTGAGTCATCAGATTCCTTGTTAGCCGGAAGACCAGCTGTGGGGTTACATGTCCCAGGGATCCCCACTCCAGGAATTCCAACTCCAGGTATACCAACTCCAGGAATCCCGATCCCGGGCTCTCCTCCACGGAACAAATCTACTAGAGACTGTACCAGATGGTTCTGAGAGAAACCCTTCCAGGCAGCTAAAGGGTCCGCTTGTCCCAGCCCTGGTGTCTGTCCCAGCCCTGGTGTCTGTCCCTTACCCTTAGTGGTCTTGTTCTTTCTGGATCCATGGCCTGTGGCATGGGGTGAGGTAGTGGAGGGCTGTGAAGGTGGCCCAGATTGGCCAGTAGTTTGGGTCCTGCTCGCCCCTGTGCTCAGATTGACAGGCATTGACCCAGCATCAGAGTCACACTGAGGGGACTTGCCATGACAGGCAGAGTCTTTGCGAGGTTTTGTGATGAGGGCCAAAGGTGCGTCCTGAGTGATGCTTTGGATGACTCCATTGGGGTGGTGAGGTTCAGGGAGCCCCAGCAGGGCACTCGAGAGGAAGAGGTTGGAGTGATTGTTCTGGGGTGGAGGAGGCAGAGCGGGTGGCAATGGCGATGAAGACAGAGACGTCCTTTTGGGAGACTTGTTTGGCCCCTGCTGCTGCTTCTTCAGCTCAGCTGGGAACGTCTGCCCTTGGGACATGAGGGTCTGGGAATAGAGGAGAAGAAGAGAGGGAGAGAACAAGGAGAAGCAGGGAGTCAGGGGAGGGAGGGAGAGGGAATGGGACAATGGGAGGAACAAAAAAAAGGTTAGCGAAATAATTAGAAAAGAAGTGGGACAAAGTGGAGTTGCTCTAGCTGTCAGTTAGCATCACTGTTGATTGTTTGAGCAGGTGACAAAACTACAATGCTGAACACTGGTACAGTTAACTGTCTCTAAACCCCTTTCTAGGAAACAAAAAGAACATTATTGCAATAACCAATGGCATTGTACTCTGCCAAGTTCACAGAAAGAGACTCGGTGCATTCGAAAAGCTCCATCATCATTATCATCATGCAGCTGGGCTGTATGCCTTTATTACACTGATCACAACTTTGTGTTTAAGCAAAGGCAGGTTAGACTTTTAACGTTGCACTTTCAACTGGATGTGATATGAAGTGAAACAAATCAATTTCACAGACCATGAAATACAGTAACAGTGCTGAAACCACAGGGGGAATTTAGCTTGTTGTAAACTTCTCTATACCGGTAAAAACAGGAAAGAGGAAATGATTTTCACAGAATAAGCTGATCTTGAAAGGTTTAGCTTATTGATTATTGCCCTACCATCCATCTGAAGAAAAGGATTTTGTGTGATAAAAGCAAAAATGTCAATTTCCATTTCATCTGAACTGATGAAAAACATAAATAATACAGTAGCATTTGTGCAGACACAAGGTGTGCTTCAGAATGGTAATACAACTAAAATCATTAACCAGGCTAAACTTATCAGCATTAGAGCAACCACTGTGTGTAACCACTGTAAATCTCCTAGAAGCTGTTAAAACTTAAAAAACACAGAACACCATGACGACACACAGTTCATAGAGTTTAAAAAACTATATCTAAAAGCTAATTTGATCTTTATACAACACATTTGGCCTGAAGCAGCTTTAAGGGTAAACCTGCTGCAATTACACAATATAGTTATTGACTACAGTAGGCAATGGATTATTGTGTTTAATCAATGTGATAAATAGCCAGCATATTGAAAGGGGTGCTGGTTATGGTGGTAATGATAGAATAAAAAAAGAGAAGTCTAACTGCGCGTTCAGCTCAAGTGGATGAATTCATTACTGGTAATGTGTTAGGAAAAACTTTGTTTACTAATGCTGACTGTGCAGCTATTTATCTCATCTACACATCTCATAGCATACTGTGTATATGCAAAGTAATGTGTGTCATTTGAGTTGTTATGGTAAATTAATGGCATCATTTAACTGGCTTACCTGTTTTAGCCTGAACTCATTGATCTGCGCAAGTGAAGCTTCCAGCTGTTTCTTCTTGTTGGATTTACCCGAGCCAGGAACAGTGCACCGAGGTGGCTTCAGTGAGGACTTCTGGGAGCTTGTTGCAGATGAGGTCAAACCAAAGGGTTTTGCGGAGGTAGACAGTGGGAGAGTTGAGTGGGGCGGAGAGGGGACTGAGCGAGGCTTAGGGGAGGAGCAGAGGGAGAGGGGCAGGTGCTGGGGAGAGGAGGAGGGCAGCAGTTTGGGAGGTTTGGGAGAGGCAGTGCTGCAGAGTGCCTTTGGAGATGTGGTGAGGGCTATGGGGGAGGAAGACTCCCTCTGGGGCTGAGAGAGGAGTGCCAGGGGCTTTGAGTTGGCAGCCAAGCCAGTGGACTGGATCACACTGAAGTGTTGCTGTGGGCCCTCTGTCCAGGACCTGGAGCTGTGCATGGCCAGCAGCGCCGTTTGGGACAAGGCAGGAGGGGAGGCAGAGCAGGGTAAGGGCAAAAGGTTAGGGGGGTTGGAGGAGACCTTGTGAGCCTGGGTGTCTTTCTTGTCATGGAGCTCCCCAGAGAATGGTCTGTCAGTCTTTGCAGTTCCAGTACCTGGTATCAAAACCTAAAGAGGAAATGAAAGAAGGAACTGAGAATAACCTCATGATTTGATCATTTAGTTTATTACAATCAACTTTTTTGGGCACTATTTTGCTGGCATCCTGCTTTGCACCTGCACAAAAGCAGATTAGATTAGATCATCTACTTGTCTTCTTTACCTTTGTTCTCTTCCTGCTCCGCTTCTCTGAGTCCGACATGTCACTCTGTTTGTCCTCTTCTTCGTCATCCTCATCCTCATCCTCATCATCTTCGTCATCCTCTGCTAAGTCTTCCAGATCACTGCTGAGGGACCCGTCACTTGAGCTGTCTGAGGATGTGCCGGACTCACTGTTGCTCGCCACACAAGTGTCTGCTGGCTTCTTCCGTTGCTTCTGAGTTGAGAGCAAAAAATGCAAGAATCAGTCTTACTGTTTAACATATATATGTATGACATATATATATATATATATATATACACACACACATCATGTGTATGGTCTTCTTAAAACTGAGGAGTAAACTAAATTTCAGTACTGACCTTCTGTGTTTTGTGGATCGGTTTTTCCACCAACTCTGGATTGCTCTTAGGGCTGCTACGGTGACTATCAGAGGGGTCTGACTTTTTGGTTGGCTTAGTCGATGCCTGAACAGAAGCCGGACTCGCAGAAAAGCTCCCTGATTGTGTGGTGGGAGGACAGACGCCGCTGCCATTCACTGCCCCATTCACCCCTAGCAACACAAACCAGATTTACAGTATTACTAATCAGCTCCATCTTTTCTGAGAACTTTGCTACACGGGATAATGAAATAGCTGGAACTAACTGCAGAATGGAAAAAAGGCTAATAAAAATATTGATTTATACATGTATCTCATCAAACATGCTGGCTGCGCGAGGCCCATGCCCAACATGACTGGTTTACATTATAAAAGATAAATTAAAAGATACTGTGAAATTAAAAGAGCTCAAGAAACAGAGATTACGAGAGGGAACACAGGGGGACGAGCGGAAGAGGGAGGTTGACAGAATCACTAAGTGAGGACTGAAAGTCATTAAATCTGCCTTGAATAGGGGAAATCTCATCATAGGACAAAGTGGATTTAGGTTGTGGAAGAAGAAGACACAGATAAAGATGGTGCGAGAGAAGAGACAGAGACAGAAAATGCCATTCCCTCTTAGAAAACTAATCAATTAATTCCCAAACTTTAAGACTCACATAACACATAGGATTATACTATATGGATATGTTCATGTTTCATTTAAAACAAATGTCTCATTGTTAACTTCTACTTTCCTGCTTTAATTCTCTAATAATAACCAAGTTGAATGTAACTATAATGATCAATGAATTGGTCTTCTGCATAGCGCTGTACCTTTGGGTGGGGCATGGCTATTCTTGCCAGGCATCCTGATCTGAACCGGGCTGGCGCTGTGGTTGGGCTGAAGGTGAGGGGTGAAGAATGGAGGGAAGCTTATGAAAGAGGGTAGAAAGGCAGCAGCTCCCCGTCCATGGGCTTCAGCAGCTCGCCACCACTCTGCTGTAAGGGGAGAGGAGAGAAATTTAAGATGCATTCCCATTCAGCCAATTGCCCGCCCAAAACAATCAAAAAGTCACTGTCTTACCAGAGAGAGCTCCCAGTTGAGGGTGGGCAGCCAGAGCAGCTGACATGCCTAGGGAACCCAGGCCTCCAAACTCAGGCCTGCCTGCTCCGGTAGTGTAGAGGGCTCCGAAGGCTGGGTGGTTGACTAGAGGGAAGGCACTTGACAATGTGGAGCCAATGAAGGGCTGCTCTCCTGGTGCTCCAAACAGACGGCCTGAGAGAGATCCAAACCAAGCAGGATGTGTTCAAAGGTTTTCATATGCAGTCCACAACAAATAGTTGTGTAAAACAACACACTGGCCAATGAAACAATGCCAAAAAGTGGAGATATGTTAAAGGAGAAATGATGCTGGTTGTGGCCTTTGCGTTTCCATCAAATATTCAAACACAAAAAATAAATACCTGCTTCTTGACAGTAAATTCAACATGGAGGGCCCTTTGCTAGTTTAAGACTGTCCACTTTTGCCCACCTTTGCGCCTATGGGTGTGCTGGTCTTACAGGGAGGTGTGTTCAGGGGAATTCTCGACGTATTGCTTTCTTGAGGCAGTGGGAAGTGACTGCGCCATTGACCAACAAAAACCTTAGTCTAAAGTCAATAGCGCAGCATTTCATTGTTATTTTAACAGCAAATTGGTCAAATGCGCCTAGGCTTTATGCACAGCGTGTGCATACTATGCTTGTTACACACACACACACACACACACACACACACACACACACACACACACACACACACACGGAGGCACAGCATATAAAAATATGACGGCGCAAATCTGCCATCACAATAGCAATGTTAAGCAACGGTATGAATGAGCCTGGCTTTAAAAGGGAATGGTAAATGACACTGATTGGTTATGCATGTTACGCCCAAAACACATCTATCACTTAAAGAAGACACTAAGTAAAACTTTTTTGAAACAAGTTTTATCTGCCGTCAAACTAGCAAAAGTGGATTTAGACACACCCTAAACACACCTGCGCTATCCGCTTCACGCTGTGCGCTTGGCTGGTTAAAATAGGGCCCAGAGTGTCTGAGTTTATTCTTAAAATTGTTCTTGCTAAGAGTTCTGAGAATTCCATGGAATTTTGTTTTTTCAAGCTACTGTTTCACCTTTAGATACTGACTAAACAGCCCTATATCACAGGATTAAAAGATGAATTCCATACAGGAGGTGAACTTTGCTTTGAACTCTGGTGTCTAAAAATAAAAGATGTTTTACTATTTGTACATATTTATCATCTTCTTCCATTAAATGCAATTTTGACATAAGGATACAGATGGTATGACAGTTGTTTATTGCACCTTTAGCACAACTCACTGAACTACTGTTAGTTTGTATGTTTATTCGTGTAGACCGAGAACATTGTTCTCAAATTACCTCGCTGAGCTCTTTTCATGTATGGACCGACAGGGTGTAACAACTAGACTTAAACAGCTTTTGAAAGTGTCACTTCTTATCCACCTGACTATAGAAGAATTAAATACAGAACGACCGTCTTCTCTTTGAATTAACTTCAGATTTAGCTTTTACTGAGTGCACCTAATTTTAAAGGGCAGCCGTACTGTTTCTGAGCATGACAGACTGACTATGATGCTTATGTCTACACAGTAAAACCTCCACATTTAAATGACAGATCATTTTGTCATAATCCCATTTCAGCACACAACTATTTGTGTATTTGTATTTCTGCAGTTCAGACGGAGTGAGAATATGCTCTGGTGTGGCTGGATATTGTCGGTGAGAAAAAGAGTTGTGTGTATAAGGTGTAAAACGCTAACCTCTTTCTATCCTTGTGGCATTCAATTTCAGCACAGAAGAATACTTCATCAACATCATCATCGTCTAGCGTTTTCCTGAGCACAATCATTTCTGGCAGGGGCGACTGCCACGTATTACCTCCTCCCAGAGTCAGATGCAATTTGGTGTGAGCATATTTCATGCAAATTCAATTTCTATTCCAGGAAAAGAGAGCAAGCCTGCTTGATGCCTCTGCGTAAGCCAGGTAATACACATGCAACAAAAAGTGATGACTGAAGAAAAGGAAAGTGTTGTGCATGGTGTAGATGAAAATGTCAAACTACCATACACTTGCACATGCCACAGAAATGTAAAACAGAGTGACACCAGCACACAGTGTTTTCTGAACTAATGCAGTCTGGGATCTCATTATCCAGAGGGAGACTTTACATAGTAGGGCCAGTTATGTGTGCTCTATAGCAAAACACTGAGGAAGACAGTTAATGAACATGACTCTACAGATGCATCTCAGGGACTATTTTTAAGATGGAATCAAACGGTTTGTGGTTATGTGGCGAGGAGACAAAGCCTTACCAGCATGCCAGCAGTGTGACGTATGAGAGTATAGCCCTTTGTGTTGGCTTCAAGGCCCCTCTCCAGCACAAGATAGCAAAATCTGCCTTTTGAATGTCATTACAATATGCTGAATATGTAGAGCCCGCCTTGCCAGCGTCAGCTAGCGGATATGAAGATAAACGACTGCAATGCAACCCCCGGAAAAGGCCAGCCACAGCATTCACTTATGCCTGAGGTGCCCACCTCTTCCCCACACACCCCTTCCCTTTCTAGGCATCTGCAAATGCCTATTCAATATTAATGCAGGCTTCCAGAAGGCGAATAATTAAATCTAAAAATTTGAATGCAAAAAAGAAGCACGGAAAAGACATACCTACGATTACCTACTCTCTCTTCCTCGCTCTGTGTCTGTCTCTCTCTCGCCCCCCTCGCCCTCATTTTCATTCTGTTGCAATCCTTCCTCCACTCTGACAAACTGCACCGCCTGCTTTTTTCATGTTTGGATGCTGCCGAAGGGGGATTAATTTGTTGTTTGTTGCAGTCAATCAAATTCCCACGGACAGATTTAAGTTAATTGCATCCGTGAGTTGATCCCAGAAGAAGAGTGCTACAGTGCCAGCGCCGATCAGCTTTTATTCTCCAAGTGATATCCTCATCAATGACACATGGGCGCTCACACTGAGTCCGTGCTCATTTATATGTTGTTCAGATTTTTTTCCCTTCTAAAGTGTCAGTGGCACATTGGCAAAGGACCTTGAATTAATGTCTTCACAGTCTGCGATGAAACTACATCTCTCCAATACGTAATGACTGATGTTGCTTGCTCATACAAAATACTTGACATACCGGTATTCTTCTTGTTCTGGTTGAGATTGCTTTTCCTTTTTAATTATGACACTGATCTGGGAAAGCAAATGGCACGACTTCAACTCTTTTGGCTTACTTGTATGTATTGTATACATATTACAGTCCACACAGTGGACAAGGTATGAAATGGAAAAGAATTGGCTTGCTTAATACCCACATAGCGCAGCAGAAGTTCGGAGCTAACAGCCCGCCTCTCAGCATTTCATTTGACGCTCAGTCCAAAATCGCTTATCTAGAAAATCTGAGCACACATAATGGCACAGAGGGATAAGAGGGATGTATAATGCATAAGGAGGACATGCTCCTAATGGCTTCTTCTTTGGGCAACACTGAGGAGATGGAGGACAAAACAAGAGGCTTTTCTGCTCTTTCCTTCCTCTTCTCTTAACGAACAGAAAAGACAACTATCTTAGAGAATGTGCTATTCAGTGCTAAGCGCAATCTTATTTTTTGTGAGTATGTCTCTGTGTGTGTGAGTATGTCTATGTGTGTGTGTGTATGTCTCTGTTTATGTGTGTGTGTGTGTGAGAGTGTGGGTTTGTGTAAAGTAGGCTTCTGGAAAAAGAGCAAGACATTAAGAAATGAGGAGAAAGAGAGTATGAGCAATTGATTCACTCACTCTCACAAGGGATATTTGAAAAGCACACAAAGCTAAAAACACGTGCACACAAATAGATACACTCCTCTTTACCTAATGGATCTGACCAATACATAGAAAAAGAGGCTGGATGCTGGACAGGGCTGACTAGACACTGAGTGGCTGACAAATGTTAAATCATGCAGGCAGAGGGTCACTCTCTCTCTCTTTCCCTTTCTCTCTCTCTCTCTTTCTCACACACACACACACACACACACACACACACGCAAAGTGTCGTGCTGAGCCTGACTCCGAGGCAGCTGGAGCCAGGGAGCTGAAGGTTGTCAGGAGACATGGTGAAGCATGTGTGTGTTTCTCACACAAAAGAGCCCCCTAATTGTTTGGGATTCATTAATGCAGCAGCTTTTCAATTGCAACCCAAGCTGTCAGAAAAAAAAAAACTCCTTGTAGCTGGGAGAGAGGTGTGTTCACACAGGCTGCAAAATAACTGTATAATTAATACAGGAGGAAAGTCATTTTTCAAGGTAAAGAAATGAAGAGGATTCTGAATGCTATCGAGACATGAAGGTGACCATATTTGGCTTGTTTTGTTTTTTTGGTTACTTGTAAACTGTTGCAAGGTGTCCTGGTATGTCTCTCTTCCTGTGCACATGTGGTTGTTGAGAGACAGAACATCGAGGGAGAAAAGGTGCTTCTTACCAGAGGTGCTGAGGGTGGATCCCAGTGCTGAGGGGCTCGGGGCCAGGCTGCTCTTAGAGTGGGGAGCTGGGGAGGATGAAGAGGAAGAGGAGGAGGAGGAAGAGGCCGCGGGGGAGGAGGTGCGAGCAGCAGACAGGGTGGGCGCAGGGGAGGCCAGCCGCTCTCCAGACTCCATATCTGTCAAACACAATCCAATCAGCAGGGTTACAATAGTAAAGCACACACACCCGGACACTCACAAACACACAGGCTTAAACACATATACACAAATGCATATTGTCACACACACACACACAACGTGTTCTAGCAAGCGAGTGCACACACACACACACACACACACACACACACACACACACACACACACATCTCCTGACACTTTTCCTTTCACATCTCACTTCCCCTGAACAATATTTCTATTTAGCCATGCTCACTGGCTCCCAGCCTCCATTGATTCTATATAGGGTAGGAAGGAGGATGACGTCTTTAAGGACTCAGATGCCGGACAACAAATCCAGTTTTACATTTTGATGCAATACAATGCCAGTGCTGAGAATGTGTTCTGCAACAAGACAGTCACTTTTACTGAGAACTCACTCTGCTGAGGTTGAAGTGGGATTTTTGTAAAGACAAAAACAAAATGTTGCACTTTTCTTCGTCATTCTCTCAGACACACAGAGGAGATCACAGAGGAGTGTGCTGACAAGCTCACACACATACGCACGCACGCACCCACGCACCCACGCACACACAGACAGACACACACACACACCTGTGTTTCACAGCCAGGATCCCTTTACATATCCTTAATGAAAAAGAATGACATTATAATATAAGAGCTCTTTGAGGCCTTTAAAGACAACATTGCTCCCTGAGTCCTTTCAGTTTCAACTAGAACTAAATGGAGAGGCTTTTAGATGATGGGTGCATTAACTAGCACAGCTTTCCATTATCAGTCTCACAGAGTCACCATGCCAGCCATTAACCAACCAACAACATAAACCCTCACAAGAAACATTAGCCATTTTGCATCAAAATATTTTCCTTGCATTATTCAACTTTAATCCCCTTTGCTTACAACTGAGAGCACCATTTTGCTGTGCCCACACAGCTGCTAACTTGTGCAGCCAAACACATACAAAACACTTTCAAAACACATGAATTTGCACACACACACACACACGGGTGAACGCAGACTTCCACATTCAACCCCCGCTGCAGACACACAAAATCACCTCCCCTGTCTATCACATCAACCTGACTCTTTTTCTCTCTTCTCTTTTTCCATATCCCTCTGCCTGACACTAATCCAGGACTGAAAATCCCCTTCAAAAGCACAGTTTGCAGATTGTGTTTTACAGGCAGGCTTTGTTATTGTGTCATTACACATAAACAGTCTCTGCCTCCATCTCTCTTTCCTTTCCTCTCTCCTGCCACCCCTCCGTCACCCTCCCTCCCTCTCTCCTCTGCAGTGGGAGCAGAGCCACTGATTAAATCTCTGAGACAAAAGCTGCTATCCTCTGAATATCAAGTATCAGCCTTTCGCCAGGAGCAACACTGACAAGAGAGAGGGAGAGTGGGAGAGGGAGAGAGGGAGAGCAAGAGGCGCGGATGACAAGAAAACCTGCTGCAGTCCACGGGGAGGAGGCTGGTGTGCCATCGGACTTGGGCAGCCATGACTGCCGTTGCTGCAGTGAAAAGATGGTGGTTGTGTGACTATGAGCAAGGTCAAAGGTCCTACTAGTGGCCTCTCGCGTGAGGTGACAGGATGTGGGTTAAAGAGGCACATTATCAGCCTGAATGGCAAAAAAAATGAACATTACATATTACTTACAAAACACATTTCTGGCTGAGCAAAGATGAAGTGTTTCATTGTAATCTTAACCAAAACAACTGCTACTCCTCTGCCACATTTTACTGCACGAATGGCTGTCACACTCTGTGCTCCTTCGCTTAGGCTGTCACCCTTTAAATGCCAGGTTATGGTGAAAATGACGCGAAAAAGGTTCTTTACCAAGATTTGAAAAAAGAGAGTTCATATTGACAATTAATGTAAGTATCATTAAAAGTGTGAGAGAAGCTGTGGCCCTTCATAATTATCATAATGCACATGAAAACAAAAGGCTTGTTTCTCGGAGGACTAGTAAGCTTATGTGGTGTCAGCTGGTAAGTGAAGCGGATCATTCCCTGCTTTTTCACAGGGAAGGAAAAAAACAGAAAGATTGAGGGCGAAAAAGGATAAGCAAGACGATACTCTCTGATTTTGTTATGGATAAAAAGACAGAAGAATCAAAAAGAGTGTGGAAGATGAAGGACGGGCTGTAAACCATTCCTGTCGTTTCTCAATATCTGCACTTAATGTCTCGCCTTGTCAAAACGTGATGATGTGAACAGAATTGATTTCCCCCCTAACAAACAACAAAAAAACCAATCCCTCCTTTGCAGAGGTGTAAAGCAGAGCTACCCTCCCCCTCATCTCCTCTCATCTCTCACACTCTCTCAAAGGGCCTCTTTCTGGGATGAGGGATGGAGAGAAAAAGGACAGGGGGGGGGGGCAAGTCCATCTTCCTCTGACAACAACAAACTGATCACTTAGTGCAATTAAATCTAATCACAATAATAAGATTGAGCCTAGCACTGTACAACCAAATGCACAGCCAGAACAATGATTGCAACAATAATGGAGCGCCAAGGTATTTAAGGATCCAATCCCGACTTAATTATGAGAAATTAAAATGGATTTAGCATCAGAATTAGCTTGATTTTATAGGTAATTAACGGCACACTACAGTGGCGGTATAAGGCAAGCGTTATAATCTCTGTGAACGGCTAAATCAATTTGACGTGAACAACACCAACCAATCAACGCAGAGCAGTGCAACCAGAAACAGCAGGTCTCGCAGATGCAAGGAGAGGGAGAATTTATGCTAATGGCTGAACTATGATTTATAAGATGTGTTCCAGCACCGGATTCAGAGTCACGTCCACAAATACAACACAGCGCCCAGCTGTCAACACATGCATCTAACAGTGGCTGGATACAACGGCCCTTCAGGAGATAGTGTAGCTATAAACAGCTCTGCTGTTTTATGTTTGCATGTGGCCTTCATATGGGAGCCTTTACATGTCAGTATCATCTGAAAGGAGGACAACATTGTGTTAAGGAGAGATCGAGTGTGTACATTTGGTGGTGCTGTAATGGCCTGTGCTGCTTGGTATGGGGCCTTACATCATGCATATGTTGTGTGGTGTTGTGTGTCTGTGTTGCGTGTGTGTGGCGGGGCTTGGATACGCGTGCAGCGGTTTTACAAAAGACTGCCAACGCATGTGCCGATACAAGTGTGTGTGTGTGTTTGTGTGTGTGTGCTTATGTGTGTGTCACAGCCTCAAACTATTCAGCCCCCTGTGTGTCTCACTCCTGCCCCTTTCCTTCTCGCCCCTTCAACACACACACACACACACACAAAACACACGCGTACACACAGTAACAGATGGCTGATACTAACTGAGATAATCCGCCAACAGAGTCATCAGCATGGATCAGTGGTAATCAGAGTGTGGACACAATGTCTCTTCTCCAGCCGTAATGGAAGGAGCGCCTGGCGCAAGAGAAGGGAAATGCATTATTCCCCATGATGCCCTGACCCCATTCAAAGACACACAGTGGCTCCCAGCTCTCTTTCTTTTTTCTCCTTGCCGACAAAGACTTTATCATTGCTGCTGCTTCCGCAACATTCACCGTCTTTTATTGTGATCTGTTACTGTGTCAAACACAGACCTCTATTTAGTAGTGTCCTGCTCTGAGCAGCTAACAAGACAAATGTCCACATAGCTAGTGTGTCATGAGGAAGGTTGCTGGTGAAGAAGGGGATCAGAATCATGACTGGAATGAGTAATCCACCATTAGCACTTCTTGTTTAATCAGTGTATGGGAGTCACAGCTTCTTTTATTTACACTTTGCGCCGAACAAACTATTTACTATTGACATGTTTTTATATTACCAATTCCAGTAAATAATTAGGTTTCTTCTGAGAACTGATTATACGTGTCTAGTATACAGAAGGTCCTCACTTCTTATAACTCACTTATAACAAAAGGCACTGCACACACACACACACACACACACACACACACACACACACAAAGGGAGTTTCTGTTACAGGTGTTGGTGAAAGTGAGTGCAGTGACACTGACTCTGAACCAGCAAGAACATCTTTTATTTCTGACCTTGTGTAGCTCTTCCTCACACTACTTGAATTTCCCATCTTTGTGTTTGCATATGTTCGTGCCGGTGTGTGTTTTTGTCGACACGACATGTGCATATGGATGTGGATGTTTGTACTTTGCATGCTTGTTGGCAATGAACACTAACTGAGCGAGATCATCTTGCTTACAGAAGAGTGCACGCACAAGCTTGCTTGACCCCTTTTTCTCCTCCCTTCATCCCTCCCCCCTGCTTGCAACCGCGCGCGGACACGCGGACACACAGACACACAGACACACACACACACACACACACACACACACACACACACACACACACACACACACACACACACACACACACACACACACACACACACACACACACACACACACACACAGTCAGCCAGGAAATGACATAACCAGGCGTCTTTGCAAAAATTAAGTAACAACCTTTGTCCAGAGTCAAACGTCAACTCAGAGAACATTTAAAGAGACAGTGTGAACTGTGTGGTATCATACCACACCTTGTTGTGTTTTATTCCTGTTAGTTGATCATTTGGTCTATAAAATGACCAAACTTCATCCAAACTTGCTATCATAATTTGGTAAAACCCAAGGTGATATTGTCAAATTGCTTATGTTGTGTAAACAACAGTCCAAACCCCAAAGACATTCAGTTTATTATCACATAAGACAAAGATCAACAGCAAAACCTCACAATTGAGAGGATGGCACCAGGGAATGTTTGGTACTTTGAATTGGAAATTACTAGTCTAATCACTCAAGCTCTATTTAAGGGTGTTATGTCACTGTATCACTTCATGACACTTTGGAAAAAAGCCTTAGACTAACTCAATATCAATTCATGAAATGCAAAATCTATAATGAATTACTGAGTCGTGATATTAAATAGGATATTTGCAGAACTGCGTAAGTGCCTAGTAAACCGACAATGTGAATTGAGCCGAGGCCTGAAAGGAGTACAAAGAGACAGCATGCCCCAGTGTGGCCTGTCTAGGTGACAACAACTAGAGTGACTCAGACCCCTCCCTCCGCTCTGCTCCTGCCCAGTGACAGATGGCAGAGCAGGGCATGTAGGGGATGGGCACCATCTCTCACCCCGCCTCTGCTAGCCTTGGCAGTGGTGCTGGCCACAGGTCTTATTACAGCCACACCACTGCCTGCCTGCCTCCATGTAACACTGGAGCTTACCACACACTACAGCTGCTTACCGCCTGCCAGGGCAAAAAGCTAATGATATGGTCCTGTGTATCGCAAATGGTAGAATGTGGCATTAGCATTGAAGAGTTTCCAGCTTCGGTATTCCCTAGGCCCTGTCGTATAAACACACACATGCGTATCCATGTGACTATAAAGGGCTTTAGATAAAAAATAAAACGAGATGGCACGCTACACACATAGTCTGTATATTTTTGAAATGACAAGAAACCAGCTCCTACCAAATAGCTTTATTTGCCTTTTCAAGCATACCTTAGATGCCAAAGGCTGGAATCAACTCCCCTGCTCACCATCCGTCTTTGCTAGGTTCCCAGTGACAATAATGTGATTTTGGGACATGGTGATGACTCGTCGGAGAGGAATAGGATAGGCTTGTCACTTGTGTTTGATGTCAAACCTATGTGTGACAGAATAGTGTTACTCAGCTCAACCAGACATAGCACTACTCCCATTTCCTGGCCATAAATAGAGGAGAATGAGCTGGAATTGAGTGTGTGTCCGTGTGCATGTGGTTGTTAAAGAGTATGTGTGTGAAGGCTATGCGCATCTGTGTGCACACAAGCACACCCATATGCACCATTCTAAGTATCATAAAGTAAGCTCAGTAAGAAAAATTCCCATTTCTTATGCTCATTCGCATCTGCATCCAGCCAGAGCTAATTATTCTCCCCATGGTAACCTAGCAGGGTCTTCACATCAAAAAACCAGAAGTGTATATCAGGCAATCATCCCTGATGAATCTGCCCTTCTCCCTCTGCTAGCCACTCACACTCATCTGCCAGTCTCACCGCTCATTGCGTTTTTTTTTCCCCAGATCTGCTCACTACTGGCTGCATGTGTCAAGAGTCCATAATGACTTTGGAGCCGTTTGGAAGCACACAATAACACCATCTTGATGCTTCAGAGAATAACACATACATTCATGCACATGTACACACACTCACTTAGGCATTGAAGGCACGGTGAGTAATAAGCCAATGCCTGTTAAGGTTAATTAGCATTTAGATTACAGACTGTAGTATTTTACATTTGCTCCAATTTTCTCAACGGAGCTTCATTGTATGTAGCATAATGCAAATAAGCCAAACTGATGATTTTGCAAAAAAAAATTAGCCTGAGGCCTTTAAAATTGAGCGCAGATACTGTGCATACCTCACTTTATAAACTACATCCCACATATTAAATACAACAACTGAAATTCTCCAGTTAGACATTTGCAGACGTTTTCAAAATGTTAGTAGTATTAAATCAAGTCAAAATGCATTTTTAATTATGTCATTTATTTACAACGGCATTGCCCAGATGACTAGCACTAAATACTGTAAGTGCTGTAACACTAACACGGTACTTTTGTGTTTGGAGTCGAGAGAAAAAACATTTCTAGTAAGGTTGATGAAATCACTGTCATGTGACAATCATGTGTTTTTACTGTAAATCTTGCTTACATGAAGCTGCTGTAACCATACATCCAAATATCCAAAGGTATCAACATTTTGGAATGACTTGTTAAAATGTATTTTATCATAAGATTCCTGAAATTAGTACAATTTAAACAAAAAAATGTAGTTTTCTTGTTACATGAATAAATATTTTAAATGATGTACTATCTTACTTATTTAAATAATGTGCCTTTGAGCTCATTTGAGGTATTAATGCATTCAGCATATGCAGCATATAACAGCACACAGAAGCTCTAATGCAAACCATGGATTACAATTGTTTAGTTTGATTTCCTGAGTAAACCTAAATAAGATATCCCACAGTCTGTGAATCACACATATTTAAATAAATGCAGGAAATTCAAAAATACATAAAATGGCACAACAAGAAATAGCATCAGTTATCGGGGAGTATCAAGTAAGGGGAGAGAGAGAGAGGGAGAGAGATCCAGTATATTGGTTTATTGATACTGTTGTTGATATCCTGTTTTTATTTTATTTTTATTTTTTTATCTTAAATGTATGTATTTTAGTTTACTCAAATGAATTGTAGGTATGAATTTCTTCTCACATTATTATCCTTGATGCTTTGGCAATTTTGATATTTCTGACATTCATGCCAATAAAACAATTTGAACAGAATTGAATTGAATAGAGAGAGAGAGAGAGAGAGAGAGAGAGAGAGAGAGAGAGGGAGGGCAGCGAGAATGAGTGCAGTACTCCAGATATGCATAATGCAAATGACATGCATGTCAAATGGCAAAACAAACTGACAGTGACAGAACAATGGAATAGCCAGAGACAACCAGCCTTGCTTGAGCAACCGCTGGAGCCCCCTCTGTCCATTTCCATGGGAAGAAACCATTTAGAGTCTGTTCTGTTCAACTGAAACTTTACTTGCAGGATAACTGATATCACTGTGCAAATGTGACAGAATTCCGATAAGTGGTGTGATGGCAGAAATAGCTTATTCGTGACTACCAGTTACAAGAGCCTGGTTTGATGCTGTTCCTGACACATATAATGTGGTGTTGGACAGAAAAGAATGAGTAGTACATAAACAGTCACAGACCCTAATTTGTACAGCTCCTCTCTGCCACACAGATTCAGTAGCCATACTTGTTGGCCAAACTGTGGAGAAAAAAAGGAATCCCTAAAATGTTTACAGATTTATCCTCTGCGATGTAACATACTTTGTGATAATTCCCTTTAATTCACTATTATGGCCACCTTACAGAACACAGCTTACCTAAAAACTCTCTCGGTGGAAATAGTACCAATGCCTTGTTTGAAAAATGACCCACAACAGCAGCTTCACATATATCAAAAGAAATATCTTCACATTTATTTTGATTACCAATTAATCTTTGAAGTGAGCAAAATATCAAAAACAATAATTAAGTAAACTGAATATCTGAGTGCTTATGTTAGTGAGATGAGGTCAAAAGACCTTGATTTCTAATAGTAAATCGTAGTAAAACAACTCCCTAATGCACACTGTTGCTATTCCTTTTTTTGCATTAACTAAGCTTAAAGCAAACCCTGTAATAAAAAACTGGAAGTACTTCAGGTTATGTTATATTTGCCCTTTTCAGAAGTGTTAACACTTACAAAATGCTGACTTATGATCACTATCAGTTCCCTGGTTCCATCAACTTGCTGTACACTGACTCATTTATCTGTTAAGTTTGTTAAATGAAAAGGCTGCTCACTTATTTGGCTTGGTGCTGCGTTTATGATTTCTTCGGTAAGAATAAATAATACCTTCACACCTTTTCTCCCGCCTAGTCTGTCGTCTCTCACTCTGCTTTTTATCCTTTCCTGCTTTGGTTAAAATCAACATTCAAAACACCTGAATGTAATAGGCTCATTAAAAGGACCCTGGCATTCCGTTCAACACAAACAGACACATGCTAAATGGCAGATGAAGGTAAACATTAAGCATGAAGCACTTAACATGAGGCAGTAAACAGAGAACATGTTAGGTATTTACAATTACACACAATGCAGTGTTCCAATATCGGAATTCAGATGAATGTCTTAAATGCTATTGGGTAGTTTCAAAATAACAATCTGGCAACATAAGCTCTGATGAAAAAAAATCCACTTGCATTATACTCAATACGTCAATCACTTGTATTCCTCTGTTCAAAAGGGTGCTTTTCTTAATGCGAAACATGTGAAATGACTGGCTGGAAGAGAATAGTGTTGTATTGACAGAGAGGGAGGCAAAGCAGCGGGCAGTCAGCCACTCTGTTCTGCTTCACCGCAACATGGGAGGGAGGCCAGCACGGACACACACACACACACACACACACACACACAGATGTAAAAACATATACACACACACGTACACACACACGTACACACACACACACACTGATACTCGTCCTCTTGCTCTGTCTCTTCTCTCTCTCTCTCTCTCTCACACACACACACACACACACACACACACACACACACACACACACACACAGCAGGTGAGGTGCCAGCACATCACAGCGCTGCCATTTTTCAGTGTCTTGCTCAGGGAGAAGCGCTCTGACATTTTATGAAGCACTCTGCAGAAATCAGCAGCTTGTAATGGCGGCTGGACTGTCACTCCTTTCCACTAGTCACACTCCCTCTATCTCCCTTCCTCACACGGCTTTAAAGATATTATCTCCCTTGATTAGCATAATCTAATCAATTTTACAAAATTGGCTTTTAATTACAAAGAACAATCTCTCCTTCTGACTCTGTGTTTTAAAAGCTTTAAATGTCCTCAGTATTTAAAAAAAAAAAAAGACTGAGGCCAGAAGTAAAACAGCCAAGGTTACAAAACGCTACCCATCCCACTCAAGTGAGAAAAATGACTAAGATTGACGGCTAAAGGGTATAGACGCCAGAAAAAGCAGGAAGAAATACAGATCACTGAGTTCATCTTTCAATTGCAGGTTTTTCTGAAAGAATGTGTTCTAGTCGTAAATGGCTGAATGGTGTTCTAAGCACCTAACGTCTCCTTCCAGGCAGCGCTGCGACCTTCGACCTAATCCTAACCTTAGCCCTTACCCTACCCATAGCCTAATCCTAGTGTGAGATGTTGAGGATTTAAAACCCAGATAAACTCGTAAATGCCCCTACACTTTATGTGAGATGGTAAAATCATCTTTATTTATAGTAAACCTTGGAATCATGGCTGATATTTCTGTACGTGCTTACGGGCCTTATGATTAGAAACCCAGCTGTTAAATATGCCCTCTGCATAAAAACAAGGATCTATCACCATGATTAACTCTTTGGCATGTTGTTGTGCTTGACGAGCTCTCTGTTGAGCAATGATTAACAGCGAGTGACTCTACAAACCTCTGCTAGCACATTACCACAATGTTTAGATTAGCCAGCCCCTCATCAAAGCCATTACTGCTGTTGCTAAGCTAACAATCGTGTTCAGAAGCTAGACAGCAGGCGGCCTGTGGCCAATTAACAACGATGACAAAGCTTGGCACCCATGCTCTAAACTTTCCCCAAAGTTTCACTCAGGGCTAGTAGATTTTAGAGTAACCCAGAATGGTATGCCCACAGGAAAAAATGTGATTCAACTTGAAATATGTGGGAAGTGTCAAGGCCAAATCTCTCAGTGTAGGCTACGCTATAAACCTCAAACTAAGCCGATTTCATTAATGTGACATTAGCATTTGTAATGAGAAAGGGGGGAAAACCCCTTGGGACATTTGTGTACTACATTACAAAAATTACAACCACACATACGCATGCATGCACGCGCGCAAACACACATACACACACACACACACTCACTTACACACACACACACTCAGACAGACACACATACACTCAGACAGACACAGACACACGTTAACACATACATGGACAAACATACAACAGCAGACACAAACTAAGCTGCAATATCAGACACTCATTTACATCCATATTACACAGGAATCACAGGATGCAGCCAAAGCACAGAGGAGAAAAAATGAATTTGCTCAGGTTTTATAATTAAATATCACAGCTGAGTCTCTGTAAACTAACTGTGACAGTTAGTAAATCTGCCCAACCTTTACTGATGAACTGAGCAGATAATTCCAGACAAATAAAGCCAGCATTCACTCCCACTCTAGCGCTCCAGACAGAAAGTAGGGGAGGAAGACAGTGTCAAGGGTAAATCTTCAACAATTCCATCACTTATTTGAAACTTGCGAGTACACGTCTGTGGTACTCCCCGACTCTGAACTCGTATGACAACACTCCTTGTCTCTTTTTTTTGACAAAACAATTGCATACATTAACTTGTTCTTCCCCTCTTCAGACACCACAGCAGATCTGGCAAGCATCTACATGTTGATTTGTTGGGTAAGGGACTGTAATGTTTTCATTAAGTCAACATTGAGCTGCACATTTTAAAATTGACCAAAATGGCCTTACAGCCTGACCATTGTCCCTTTGTGATTAACTGTTGTTTGTGAGTTAGTGAAGTCACAACCTACTGACCTAAAGATAAAGCTGAAAGCTTAGATTTTGAATAACATATATATAGTAATATATAACATATAACACCCAATAATAGTATTTATGGAAGAATGTGCCACTTTTATGTTTCTGTGTAGGTTACTTCTATGATGTGTTAAGATTATACATTTGCTGCAATTACAGGATATTGTCTTTCAATAATATTTGATGTGTGATTTCATGATTACATTAATTTTCGTAGAAGATATCTTTATTAATTGATTTGGATATTAAACTGTATTTCAGTTATTGAATATTGCATTGTGAAAGTCTTAAAGAAATTGTGGATCAGACAACACGGAGATGATTTATGGTTGGCGTATTAGGGAATGCAAACATATATGGCTACAAGAACATTTGAATATCTTATCTTGTATGTACATTGAATTTATTCAATATAAAGCATGGAGCAGTGATTTGGAGAAGAAGAAAAACATGGGAGTACTGAGACTTGTTAGAGACAGGAGTACTGACTAAAAATACTTTTGTGTAAATTGTGCAATACAACCACATGTCAAAAACCGGCAACTAGCTGCTTGTATGCCTTTGGGTTTGGTTTGAATCCAAAAGACCTCTCCAATCGAATGTCCTTGTTATGCACTGAGATGCTTACTGACAGCAATATGAAGCCTTATAATGATGTTTGCTGCCCCCAATAATTAAAGTGGTCTATAATCACAGGATACAAGCTGCCTTGTCTGGATATACAAGACTACAAAACTAACAACATATAATAAAAGGTCCCCGGTCAGAATTTAACCAGACATGATACTTTGGCCACCCCAAAAGCAACATATTTTTTCCCATATGCAACTGGGTAACTGTACAATCTGTTGCTAAAAGATAAGTGCTTTCTGTTTTCATGACAGGGAAAGGAAATATGTTGCAATTGTTGCATAACTTGCCAAATAGCTCACAGCTGGCAGCGTGCATGTAACTAGTGCAAATCCACATTTATTTGTTTCCAAATGTCTAGGTAATAAGTTAACGCAACATGCCAATTTCGGCATGCACCAGGAACGATAAACAGCCCATAGTAATCAGTTTAACTATGAGCTCTCCTGATCCATGCACTTCTTAAAAGTAGCTTCAATAGTGCCAGAAAGGTAAGTGTAGTAAGTGTGTTGAATTGTGTCTTTTTGTGCCATATGAACAAAACTAACTGTAAAAATTGAAGTGCTACAAAACCTAGCTGTATGATACCAATACATGACAACTGTGTCTGTAAAGAATCTCTGAGTAGGCTTAAAATGACATCAATTCAAGGAAATTCACATTTCAGTGAGCTGAGATTAAAACATGGTGGTCACCACAGTTTGCCTCGAGGCACGCATAATGTTACTTTCACCCAGTTTTTTCTTCTCTCTCTCTTTCTTGCTGCTCTGTTATTGTGACATCCGATTCAAAGTAGCTCTGAAAAACAAGTGCTCCCAAAAGAATCAGTGAATGATGTCCGCAGTGTGAAAATATCATTGTCCAATCCTTGTGTTTCTGTGCCCCTGCCTACCTTTTCATCATTGTCATTTGACAAAATCAGGGCAGGGTATATATGGCAACACATACAGAATATATCTGCTTGGGTTTTTTTCACTAAATATTTTACATAGTTGAGAAAAAAAGTTTTTATTCTTTTGCCCTTACATGCTGAATAAAAAGATGACAAATGAGCGTCATAGTGGGAAACAGCTTCACTCTACCATTTTGCCAGTATCACCTTCCTGCCTTCTATCCAGGTCACTTCTTCTCCCCCCTGGGGGCAAACGAGAAAACCTTTCTACAAGTCCAGCTGTGCTTTTAAAAGAGTTTTGTCACGCCAGTGATGCGGTGCTTGGGAATGCTGTGCAGAATATCCACAAAATAGAGCTCCTTTTTTCCCTGTGACCCTATATCCTGTGTCACCACACTTCCTGTGTGATTTTATATAAAAAGTCAAAATATTTGACCCCTAATGTTGACTGTGTCAAGCCCAGGCTTGACATTCACTGCAATCACACTCCCACAGGTGGATACACACGTGAACTTAAATACACGCACACACACGCACACACACACACACACAAACACACACACACACACACACAGACACACATAGTGTCAAACTGAGCGTCACACCATCTTTTCGTGCAAAACTGTATGCACTGCCCCACACTTCCTTATAGTTGAACCAATCACAAAGTCCCCTTTTGTTCCTGATATTATTTAAGATGGAGCTAAGGAGGGAAAAAAACTAATAGCTCTGGCTTGACCTGAGTGTATGGTTGTGTTTTGTGTATGTAATTGCACCTATGTCACTACGAGCAGATTCCCTGTGTGTTGAGGCTGAAACCGAAGCTGCCTGGGCCTGTTGTTGATAGCTGTGTCTCACCCACTCACTGCCCCAGAGGGAGTCAGGACCAAGACCACTGCTCAGGGTCTGTCTGTTCACACACATGAAACACGGGCTTGGATTACACAGGGCTCAAATATGACTCATCCCAAGGAGGGGGTGGAGGAAGGCCCTCTCTGTTGTTTTGCACAAATGCACATGGACACACACACACGCACACACACACAAACACACACAGAGACACACACTGCCAGCAATCATAGCTACATCAGAGGCTCAGAGAGAGGACCTTGTGGTTCCACACACCTGCCAAAAACAGATGTTAGAAATAAATCAGAGAGAAGCTCTGAGTAAAGAGAAGCTCCACACTGCCGTAACTCCACTAACTCACTACACAGTACACTAACTGGAAAGCCAACAGCTGCACATGACAACACACACCAGTGATGAAAGTAACAATAGCCTGCATGCACCTGACATGCATACAGAGAGAGGCTACATTGTGGTGGGAGAGGGAGTATTTCCCAGTTTCCCTCTCACAGGCTCCACTTGTATGTTTGTGTTTTTGAGCTCTGTTCTGTTACTGTGTAACTAGCTCCCATCCTTTGGAGCTGTGGGTTTTTAAATGCAATTGTTCTGGAAGAAGCTGAAATCCTCCAACGACAGACAAACAAGTCACAACAAGGCTGAAAGCAGTGTGGGCGGTTTGGAGAGGAAGCTCTTTTTTTCCCCCGCTGCTGACTAGGTGAATTTCATGATTTCTTAATTTAAATATAGCACCACTGGGTTTCAAAGAATCAGCACACTCACAAAGCCTTTCCTTTGAGTAGTTGGGTTGCACCAAAAGAAAAGCAATTATTACATGGGACTGTGACCTCTAAAAGCATAATTCAAACGCACATCACCCTATATCCAGTCCACTGACACACTTCCACACTCTGTCTGTGTACGTGTGTGTGTGTGTTCTTGTTTAACTATATTCTTGAGGTCCAACAACCAGGAGTTTAGCATACTTGTGGGGTCCTGACAGCTTTGTGGGGCCAAAATACTGGACCCCACAACTTTAAATGGCTGTTTGAGGGTTAGAATTCGGTTTATAAGATTAGGGTAATAATTAGGTTTTGGTTAGGGTGAGGGGAAGGGTTAAGGTTAGGCATTTAGTTTTGATGCTTAAGGTTAGGGGTAAAAGGGCTAGAGAATGCAATATGTCAATGATGCGTCCCCACATAGATGTGTCTGTGTGTGTGTGTGAGTGTGAGTGTGTGTGTGTGTGTGTGTGTGTGTGTGTGTGTTTGTGTGTTTGTGTGTGTCATAAACAGACACCCTTCACGCTTTCTGACCAGAAACGGGATAGAACGGTGAGTTAACCAGCAGCGCACTGACATTATCTCTTCTTTGCTGTCCTGGAATGCCAGCCTGCCGTGAAACTCTAAGTATGTGACGTCCTGTCACACCACATAATGGTTCTATGTGTGAACATGTGTGCGTGTGCCAACTCAGGAAAGGAGTGAATGTGGGTGTTTTGCATTGTCTTTCCACATTAAAAGCACATGCCAAGTGTGAATGTATGTATAGGTCTTAAAACGATGTTGTCAGAGAAGTCCAAATCCAAAGAATAAATCAAAAAGCAACAAACAAATAGCTTTGAACATGACAAATGTGTTGAGAAACAGCATTAATGAATTTGTTTTTATTATTATCTTTGTTCCAAGAAGGTTTGCTCCCATCCACACATACAATCACTAAGCAAAACAAAGCCCAACTATGGCCCTTGATGTCGATGAGTCTAACATCCATGACTCAAGAGGTCAGGCAGCCCATCCGGGCTGAGCATTAGGGGTTAAGGGGATGAAACCAAGTGTGAAATGTGAGACGACAAGCCAACAGGGTTTCTCAGGCAACAAATAGAAAGGCGACAAACATATCTCTGTGACTGTGAGGAACGTGAAGTATGTTAGGAAGAACGACATGTCTCGTCATCAATGATTTATCTGAGAGCAAGATGAAGAAGGAATTAGAGTGGCTTTCTGAACTGTCTGAGTTTAGACATGTTAATCAGTAATAGTCTGTTGTACTTCAGACGGGAGGAGTGTGAGCGAGTATTGGTGTATGTGTGTGTCTCTGGCAAGTACAGCACCCCTTGGACTTGAGCTGGTTGAGGCAAGAGAAAGCTCCAGACCAAGAGATAATCCATCTGGACTGTTTCCTTACAAAACATATGGAAAAATGCACAAGCTCTTTTTTTCCGCCCACAATAGCTATTAATATCTTGCACAGAACATTTGCTCCTGTCCCACTAAGGAGTGGAATTCCTGCTGAAACACAGTCATCTAGGAGGATTAGATAAAGGCAGTCAGGCATTTTCATGCACTCACCATATGTATTCTGTGTGAGCAGGGATGAGCATATCGTCGTATTAGTCACATAAACATGTTTACTGGTATGCACTCAAAGTGTTCTTCTGTCTCTTGCTCTTTCCCTCTCTCTCTCTCTCTCTCTAACACACACACACACACACACACACACACACACACAAACACAGAGTTAGGTAAATTAAAGTGACATAATCTGAAACCTCGGACACAACATGACTTAGTCCGCTCGGGTCATTGAATCAAAGCGTCTCTTTGCCGCTTTGAAAATAATATACTCTGATATCAAAACGGTCCCTTAAATAATCACACCAACTACCTGGCAGGAATTGTTCACAGCAGCGCCAAAAAACAACGTTGTACATTGTTTTAATTATAGCCGACACAGATAACAGCCTGTGGAAACATCCACCTTTTCTTTGAGCCCTCTGCAAGATCCAAACATACAGTATTCACTGGAAAACACTGTTTGTTGTATGTGTGTATGAGGGTGAATGGCTGTGTGTGTGTGTGTGTGTGTGTGTGTGTGTGTGTGTGTGTGTGCGTGCATGCACGCACGCATATGAATACAATATTCATTTTGCTGCAGGAAGACAATCTATGCATAACAATGAGAGGCGCTAATGAAATCAGCCATCAACCTGCGATACATACATATTAAAGCAGGACCTCGGAGTGTCATTCGCTTAGTGCATCATTTGTTCCCACTCGTTTTTTTCTCTCTGCCACCTGACCTTTAGAGTATGTACCCCCCCCCTCACTTCTCCACTCTAAAAATAGGATGTGTACCTGCAGTACTGTGGCATTATGCATAACATGCATGTGTATGCAGCATAACGCGGACATGACATTACATTTCAGAAATTAATACAAGATCGACTTGAGAGCAAGGAAAAAAAGATCTTTTAAGATTTAAATATATAGACAACTTAAGTTTGACTGTCCAAAGTTCCGGGCTTTTAAAACCACCTTTGAACAGATGACTATCAGAATCACAAATGTTTCCGAGCTGTACCTTCAGTATAATGTCATATCATCCCAGCTGCCGAGGAGAGACGCTCCTCCCTTCCCTCTAAGCATGCTTCACAGCTCTGGTCTCTCTGTCTCTCCCCCTCTCTCCCTAACCCCCACCCCCACGCTGGCAGGGAAATGGATCCCTCCACCTGACAGTGGCCATTTTGAGCCTTCTCTCCTCTCCTCTCTACTCCAGCTTCCTGGTAAACAATGGGAGAGGGATAATTGATCAAACAGCCAGGGAACCCTCCGAGCAGGAGAAGGTCACCGCCCGCCAGCCTAGCTCACTAAGGGGAGGGGGGGGGGGCGGTATGTGTGTCAACGTGTGTATGTGCATTTGTCGTT
>NC_048407.1:13439486-13441318 GCF_013103735.1 Etheostoma cragini | reverse complement strand
TGTGTGTGTGTGTGTGTGTGTGTGTAAAAGTGAGAGAGAAATTTGGTTCTGCTTTTTTTTTTAAGTAAGCACAAGGTATATATATATATTCAGTTAACATAATAGAAAATCATCAAGGACAATGAACATAAAGCGGTTTCTTAACCTTCAAACCCAATAAACCATGTGAAGGACTCACTCTTGCAAACTTATAATGGCACCGATCGAGAACTTCATTTTAGTTATAAAATGTTCATGCTGTACTACGTGAAAATTAGAGCTGCAAAGATGAACTGTCGACTATTAAATGAATCGCCAACTATTTTAATAATTGACGATTTCAATGATTTTTTCGTGAAAAGAAGTAAAAGATTATTTGATTCCAGCTTCTTAAATGTGGATTTTTTTTACTTTCTCTGGTCCGCTATGACAATATACTCCATATTTTTGAGGTTGTAGACAAAACAAGACCTTTGAGGTCGCCGTCTTGGGCGTAAAAGCACTGATTGTCATTTTTCACCATTTAACACAAACAACCTATCATTTAATTGAGAAAATAATGGACTGATTAATCGACAATAAACATAATAGTTAGTTGCAGCACTAGTGCAAATGCTCTAAAATAACCCCAAATCAAGATATCAACAATTTGATAAATAGCCCAGCAGCAATAAAAAATATATAAAGTTAACATGATGTGATTGGTCGGTTGGTAGGTAAGTGCAAGATAGCAAAGGCATGACCATCTCTTGTTTTCAAACCTAACAGCATATTAGGCATTAGGGCTGAGTCCAAGGAGCTCAAATTGCAATCTCGTTTCTGTGGGGCTAAAAGGTTTGTGATGTATGGGGCTCGAAGGTCCATGGCTAAAGTTTCATAAATTACTGGCAGCATTATGTAACATTATGACACCCAAAACTCAGCACTGTGTGTTCAACATCTCCCCTCCACTACAACAAACACATCAACACACACACATCCACACACACAGTCCCACTCCCATTGTTGCCCTCTCTGGGAAAGCTCACAGCTTGGGTTCTTCAGCTCCTGTTTTGTCTGGCTCTCCATTCAAAATGGCCCCCTCATGACCACGCACATTATCGTCCGGGCAGGCAGCCCCCAAGTGGACTGAGGCTCCCTGGGTGCAAGCAGTGATTCATGGCACAAGGGTCTGTAAAAGAGCAGCCTTGCCCCACGCAGCAGCCCTACATGGGGACAAGGAAAGAAGAGGCTGTTGGCAATGGGGGTGAATAGTCTGGCTAGAGGACTGAACCCTGTTGAGACCACGCGGACCAAGGGAGGCAGAAGGGGTGCGTGCGTGCGTGCGTGTGTGCGTGTGTGTAGAGAGAGGTTGAGAGTGCGGGAGTGAAAGAGACAGAGAGACATGAATGGGTAAGCCCAAATTAATGCGGTGAGAGTTTCTGTTGAATCTACACTGCTCCCTATCCGGAGGACAATCTCACAGAAGCTTTTTAACAATCTTAGCTCCGAGGCAAGTGCAAAGTACTAAATGTTTAGGCGTTATCTCTAACACTTCCCCAATCTAACAGAGCACTAGTTTAAAGGGCACTGGGAAAAAGACACTGTGAGAAACAAAGGGGGTTCATGAATAAGCTGAAAAATGATAGTAGTTGCTAGGATTGATGAAACGCTATTCAGGTCTTGTGACAGGCAGTGAGACACAAATTCTTTCCCCTCAGGCTAGAAGGCGTAATTTCCCCTTCCACTGTCACAAGAGCCATGTAAAAAATCATCTGTAGCTCAATGACTGCCTCAAAGAATCTATCTATCTATCTATCTATCTATCTATCTATCTATCTATCTATCTATCTATCTATCTATCTATCTATCTA
>NC_048407.1:13430654-13439386 GCF_013103735.1 Etheostoma cragini | reverse complement strand
CACACACACACACACACACACACACACACACACACACACACACACACACACACACACACACACACACACACACCCTAGAAATTGATTCCCCAAGAGAGAGGACTCATCAATACTTATCACAAATGATACAACCAGTACACACCCAACCTCGGGGGATATAATATATCATTCAGAGCCAGAGATGAAGCAGTAACGGTTAAATAGAATCAGGTCTGCTAACACATACTAGGCTAAAGAGACTCGTGAACTCGTTAAAACTAGTGTTTCCCTTAGCTCCACATTCAGTAAAAATCTGTGTTTTTTTACGTAAAAGATCCTATTTGATCTGGCGACACACTTGCAGCCACAAGACCATCAAGTCAGGCAGCAGAGAAAAGTGCAAGTCATTGTCTGTGTGTGGAACAACAAACTGCCACCTTGGTGTGTGTGAAGTGAAGCATTTGGACGCAGCCGCGCCCCTGAGCACTGCTAGCTCTCACACAGAGATGGTAAGAAAACAGAGAGAATTAGAAAGAAAGAAAGAAAAAAGAAAGGGCAGAGAGAGGAGGATATTAAAGTAAAGCTGTGCATCGCAATACACACTAAAGACCATCCTCCTGACCCAGAAGCCCTGCAGGGCACATTAACAGCCATTTCCATTTAGCGTTGGCTAACAGATAGCAAAGTCAAAGGATGTGTATTAGGCGCGTACGTTTCAGACAAATACTCTGATTAGAATGGGAAAAATCTAATTAATTACTTGATTCACTGAATGAACCCCGAATTTGTAATGTAATCATAACAACTGCTTTTCAAGGGGCTCTTGTTAAATTTAATTGGTGGAGTGAGAAAAAAACATCCTCTGAATGAATGAAAATCAAATTAGGCCTGAAACTGGAGGAGTCGGCAAGTTTGTTCTGGCTTGGCATAAAAAAAGTGTGTGACAACAGTATATCTTAAAAAGTCACACGCAAAATATATACAAAGGGCACAAAGGGGGACAGAGAAGACGTAAACACTGTTAAGTAAATGCTGTACTCACTGTTAGAGTTGTCTTTAGCTCTTTGACATAACTGCTGTTAACACCTGGAGAAAAAGCAGAAACAAAAGATCACAGTGGTTCAGGTTAAAAAACAAAAAGCTGATGTTTTTCCAGCATGCTTTCATTTATATGATAATAAAATGGTTAAATTATATGCAGTATTGTGATAATGCTGAAGGGTTTTCCTTAGAGAGCCAGGAGGGGATGGAGCCCATAAAACTAAAACTACCTGGATATCAAAGTTACAGGCACACAGCTTAGAATTTGCGGTTTTCAGACACATCAAACAAAACGTACAGTGACGTCTGAAACACAGCTGTGGCAGCACACACACACACGCACACACACACACACACACACACACACATACAGAAAGATATTCACACACACAAAAAGTCTCTTTCTCCCTGAGCTCTTTCTTGCAAAACCTGTTTGTTAGAAATGGATCTAGACACTGGAGCTTTGAGTGTGAGGATATTTTCCCCAAACACAAGACCGTTCTTGCAGAGAACCAAGCCTTACTAACGTTCTCACGCCCATCTCTCACTCATTGTCTCTAAGGCCCTCCTGTGCTCTTGCAGCGCTGAGCCTAATCTGAGAAGCTCACCACAACAGACGCCACCCAGCTATGTAGGTTTCACTACAGCAACCAAACACACACAGATTTTACGACTTTTATTTATGCTAACGTACTCCTATTCTTGAATCTGAAAGATATCATCAATGAATCAGACTGATGCCAAACTCTGAAGCAGGGTTTTCTGCTACAATGTCAGTTATAACTTGTGTCAGCATGGTTGGATGGTATCATGAACAGTACACGCTTCTCCTCGTACACATGCAACCCGGACATAGGGAAGTAGGCTCTGATAGACATTTCCAGACACACAAACAGTGTTTCACCATGTGTGGGTAGCTATCTAACGAGGTTTTGTTGACAGTAAACACATCCATCTGGTCACATTCAACAGAATCCAGACTGGTGGACACTTCATCAGAACGGATGTGGTCAACTATCGCAGTTATGACTTTCTATTTTTTTCAATGACCCAATCTCGCACATATTGTGGTTTAAAATGTTATTTCAACTGCTGTTACCGTAATTCATGTAAATGTCAACTTGAATGAGGGTAAAATGCATGGTTCCCACACTGTCTTAAACATCAAATAAAAGGACTTTCCTGGGACAATTCACTCAAATTTAACACTGCGTAGTTTGAGACACGGATTAAGGTTGATTACTGTTACTGTTAATTACTGTTGTTCTATTCCTACACAAAATATATAAATTCAAGAGCTTTTAATGATCCATGTCAATGTTTGTAATTTTTTCAAAAACATTCAAAGCCTTGATTCTTTCTGCTCAAATTCACAAACTTTTAAGGATTTCAAGGACCCTTGGGAGCCATGAAAAACAGGAAATGGGTATATTATATAAGTGATTTGTCTTCCTAGATGCCCTCCAGTCATGTAAAGTGGCACATAATGTATCGCACATCTGTCATTACAGCTGAATTTATCCCCGACCAAAAGTCCCCTACACTGGCGTTGTTGATAACAACCGCACCGATCGAACTGCAACGGTCCCCGTCATTATCTACACTCTTACACAGACAAACTGACAAACACACACACGCACAGACTACAGACAGACACACACACACACACACACATACACACAAATACTTTGATAACTCATTGAAGTGAGAATGATAACATAGAGCCAGGTAGACTGAATTCATCTTCAGCTTTTTCATAAAAGCCTATTAGTGGATGATTAAAGGATCTCTGCTCATAGGGCTTCAGCACAGAAAATGATTTGCCAGCCACGAGGCAGGTGAATTACACTGGATAAGAAAGCCAGTGCTGTCTGCCATCATTTGCCTGACTGAGAATCAGGCTGTTAGTCTATTAACCCCATTTTACTGTAAGATCTTACCAGTTTTACATCAATGGCAGATAGATAAAATATCACAAAACACACATTTTCTCTTCCTAAGATGTTATGCCTTCTTCACCGCCAATGTCCTCATAAATCGTGTCAGTATAATGACATCAGAAGCCACAGCTAACAATTATTTTCATTATCAATGAATCTGCAGATTTTTTTTAAATTAATCATTGGATGTATACAATGTCAAAAGGTAGTACAGCATTTTTAAATCTTTAAAAAGCCCAATCATCAAACATTTGAAAACCTTAAGATAATTTGTTAGATAGATATTTATTGTCATTGTATGTGATACAACAACATTCAGTTTGAGACATCCTCTCCAAATAGCAGCATAGAGTAAAAAGTAATATATATATATATATATATATATATATATATATATATATATATATATATATATATATATATATATATATACACACACATACAAACATATAAACAGTATACAAACAGTATATATATATATATACACACACACACACACACACACAAACACACAGACACACACACACACATTTGTTTCATGTTCTCAACAAAAAAAACGTTAAACACAGCAGCAGTTATTGCACAGAGTCCGATTACACTGCGAAGGTAAAGGATGTGTGTATGGTTTTATGTGTGGATGTGGTTATGTGTGTGTGATTTCCGTAATATGTTCACAGCTCTGGGGAAGAAGCTGTCTATTTGTGTGTGTGCTGGGGATCTCAGTCTGCCTGAGTGGAGGGTGGTGAACAGGGAGTGTCCGGGGTGTGAGGTGTGAACAAGGGAACGTTATTGGGTGAAAAATGTCGTCTAGTGAAATAAACGATTAGTCGATCGTCACAGTAGATGCAGATTATTTGATCGACAAATTTATTCATCAACTAAATGTTTCAGCTTCATATGACGTATGAAAACTTCAAATTAAATAGAAAACAGGATGTTTACCATCCAATTACTAAATAACATGAACAATTTCATTACTTGGATATTAGCATTTTATCACACAAGCAATTTTTTAATGAGAGACAGCCCATGTAACTACGTTAGCTATTGTGTATAGCCTTTAATGAACAAAGTGATACAAAAAACTTCTGCCCTAAGTTATGTAAGTGATCTTCTTTTTGAGCAACAATCAAATGTCACTTTTATTATGATCATCCTTACTTTGTAATTTCCATCATATTAACTTAAAAGGCAAACAAAACGGAAAAACAGGAACTCTCTGCAAAGTTATAATTACCTGCATTTACACTCCAGGCATGCTTGCACATGGACAGTGTACAACAGAACTGTTATGACATCTCTCTGAATTGTCTTGTTTGGTTTCCCTAATCTACCCCCCCTGCCTCAGCCACACACATGTTGACTTTACTTTAGCATTCATACAGCGGCTCTCCGGCATCTACACAGGGTTAAATACAAGGGTTGGACTTTTGTAACAGCCACAGAAAGAGGGAAAGACAAGGAAAAGTAAAGAAACCAACAAACACAAAAAATAAAGGAGGATAGAAAGAAAAAGAAAGAAATGTCACCATCTTTCATGTAAGCCTCCTTTACAAAGAAACTCGGGTATTTGGGCATGGAAAACAAGTGTACTCTGAACATACACATATTGAGACTAAAATCCCTTGCTTTTTAATATTTGATGCCTTTTTAGAAGAGCGACAGTGGTGAGGTGTTTGTCTCCGTTATCTCTGTTGATCTCTGGCACACCAGGCCCTGTGGGAGCGAGCTAGTGAGACTTGGCCGCAGACATTTTCCTGAAGCCCCCAGAACAAAACAGGCAAGTCTTGACAGTCTGTCCGCCACCGAGTCGTCACACAATCAGTTGCAGGAAACCAATCCCTAAATAGCAGTGATTCATCTCTTCATCACACACAATGCCGTACACAGTGCACAAAGAAGCTCTCTCTCTCTCCGTCTTACCCTATCTGTCTCAACCCCCCCCCCCCCTCGTGTGGTCTCTCATGCTGCTTAAAAATAAGTGCTTCTCCCAGCTTTCTTTGCCCTGTGATTTACTGGCAGTGTTTAACTGCAGGGCAGCATCTTTTATTGTTACATGATCTGGGGCTGAAAGCTGACAAAATGAAATCTCTGTGCCAACTATCTTTGTATGTGAGTAAGTGTATGTTCGGGACAAAGTAGGGAATAAAGTGCAATTCAAATCATCCCAGCCTCCCGGTGCAATGTGTGTGTGTGTTTGTCATTCCACTAAATGGTTTCTTCCTTGACTTGATGGAACAAGTGCCATCTCAAGGGAACGGGTTACACCATACACAAAAAGTAAAACGCTTTGAGAGTGGCAAAAAGCTCAGAACATTAGTGCAATCCATTTGTGAGAGGTAGACACACACACACACACACACACACACATACACACACACACACACACACACACACACACACACTATAAAATACCAGGCTCGATTGTATGCATCTGTCTTTTTTGTCTGTGTATGCATGCATGTTTTTGTGTTGCCATGATAACTCTTCTCTAAATGGCAAAGAGCATGTTGCTGCATTAACCAATCCACTTCCTTCTCTTGCTTTTCTTTGCAAAGATAAATCTCTTTCCGATATGCAGTCAACCTGGCCTTGCTGGTAACTGCCCCACGGTTGCATTATGAACAATGATATCAGTACAGTATGTGACCAGATCATCACCAGTAGATAATCAGGCAAGCACACAACAGGTTTGGTGTTTCGTTACAGCTTTGATGATCCATCAAGATGACGTGTGAAGGTCAGAGTCGCTGTGACCAACACAGCTGTCACATCTTCTCCCAGCACCCTCTTTAACTGGCCTTTCAAAACACTCGGCATAAAACATAGCCAAATGGGTAGCGCAGTGGCCAAGGCCAACAGAACATGCCTGTAACGTAGGCTGGGCTTGTTTCATGACATGATTACCCTCCATAAAATAAAACAAGATGTGGTGAAGAGGCAAATCAGAGCTGTTTTGGGGTGGTGACATCTGAAACTATGACAAGGAAACTGTTGGCATATCCCGCAATGAAAAACAATATGAAGTGTATTAGTATTGGCTCTATTTAATTCAACAAACAATAAATCCTCAATTTTAAAAGACTAACAGCTCTGTTGTATGAGAGGAAACGGCTACAGTGGAGCTGTGTGGAGAGCAGATGTAAATCCACTTTGATTTCAATGCTTGTGTGTGTATAATTGTGTATATTTGTGTGTGTATATGTGTGTGTGTGTGTGTGTGTGTGTGTGTGTGTGTGTGTCTGTGTTTGTGTATGTGTGTGTGGAGTTTCTAGTAAATGGATCTGCTGTCTCCTTGATCAAGGGAGTCAATAAAGGGCCAGCCCTGTCAAACCCTCCGGGGTAAGTGTGCATGCACATATGTGTCCGTGTGCCTCCGTGTGTGTGTGAGTGTGTGTGTGTATAAGTGTGTGTGTGTCAGTTGTGTTATGGTCCGAATTTGAAGTACTCTGACAGGTGAGTGATTGAGTGCTTTAATTTTCCTCCAGCGACAAGACATGTGCACAAAAACGCATGCATTGTGTGCGCGTACGAGCACACACACACACACACACACACACACACACACACACACACACACAGAAAGATAGATGAAGAGAGAGAGAGAGAGAGCTGTTGTTTCCTAGAGGATGCTGCTCCTGCCTGCATGCTTAAATTAGCTCTAAATGTTTGGATTACACACGGGAGCTCTCACAGAGGATTTAGCAGCCATAGCCTGGAGTCCGGGGGATGTGTGGTTGTTTCCATCTACATCCAAACAAACGCACATGCACGCACAATAAGTGTCCTTATACAGATCTCAAACATATGTCACTTAATTATCACTCACTGCATTCAGTCACATCTATCTAACTCAGACAAACAATGGGGATATGTCGGGAATTTAAAAGCAACATGCAGCTCTAAATGGTGTAAAGAGCAGCAGCACGCTATTTCATTCATGTTGGGGCAAGGGTTTCCACATTACACTTTTTTAAGAGTGCAGTCTTGGCTTCTGTTGGTGGGGGGAGGATAGAATATGCTAGCAGACATAGAGACAAGAAGAGAAAGGAGGAGAAAAAGAGAAGGGGAATGAGGGAGGTCAGTGCCCCCAGTCTCAGATAAAGGCCCTCTCCCTCCCTTCTGCCTCGGCTTTCGAAGCCCCTGCCAGGATCGAGAGGCGTCTCACGTTACAGCTGTCTCTCAGTGTCATCGTTCAGAAAAAAAGCACACAAGCGAAAGAGAGAGAGAGAGAGACAGACATAGTGTGAGAGAGACAGACAGAAGGGGAAAGCGAGACAATGCCAGAGACCGCGCAGGGCTAGGCTTTCATAGCTGGACAAGAGAAAAACAACAGCAGCAGCAGGTTCAACTGGGCGAGGGAGCCCTTGTGGTCTGGCTGCCTGGCGGTGTTTTTTAATAAGTAAAGTTAATGCAACATAAGTGTTCACTACAAGGTGTGCGCATTTCAAAATCACTAAAATGTGCTTTGACTTTTTTAAGACAAATTATTTGAAAATGTAGTGTGAATCCGATAATTTCCTCTACACCACCTGGGACTCACTGAACATATCCTTAGCAGAAAAAAAATGGTGAATAAATGATTTAATACCTTGTTTTGTGTTGAATGAGAGCAGAGAAAGACAAACACAGTATACTCAGAGAAAGAGACGATTATGAATGTAAGACTCTGTGGTATAGGGTGTCTCAGGATTAGACATCGATGAGTGGCCTCTCTACACATGAGTATCCATTTTTAACCTTAAAATGCTAAAAACAGCAACATGTCCCAGGTCCAGTAATGAATAATCCGATGACTGCTAGCATTTCAGCCTGCACTTCTAACAAGGTGAGTCCATGTAGGTCAGTACTGAGTTAAGTTCAATTTAGATTGAATGCATTTGCTAGAGATCTAAAGGTTGCCCATGAATTCTAGATAAAAACATGCATGAAGAAAAGGGAGCAGTATATGCAGTTTTCACCCCAAAACAGTAGCGCGTGTACAGTCGACACAGTGAGTGCTGTTTATTGTGCCAGTGTGGTTTACATAAAACATGGTTAAAAAAAAATACACATAGAGCTACTGCACAGCCCAAGACGGCTTTCCTATTTATTTTTCTCCAGCCTTGTCATTTCTCATGGCGTTCTGTAGGAGTTAAATATTTAAAATTCTGGCTTAGCTTGGTGCCAGCACAGCTAAAATAAAAGCCTTTGTGGCAGCAGTGACCAGATTTTAAATGCTGAAGAAGATCAATAAATGGGGGTTGTCAAGGCGCAATCTCATGCATTTGTGTGTGTGTGTCTGAGTGTTTGTCCTGTCCCATGCGTAACTGCCTCCTGTGTTCTTACAGCAAGTGTGTGTGTGTGTGTTTGTGGGGTTTTGTGTGTGTGTGTGTGTGTGTGTGTGTGTGTCTGTCTTAACACCCACTGAGACTCACAGCTCCCCTGCCAGCTACAAGCTATTCTATAGTATCATCAAGAACTCCACTGACCCAGGAGCCACACCAATAGAGAAACCAATATCACTCCCATTCCCACATCCGAAACCTTCTTCCTATTTCTTTTCCAATCCCAGTATCCTTTCCCTTCTGAGTGCAGCCAGCCGGTATGGGTGAATTGTAGAGCAAAGTATAAATACCGGCCCCCTGCTACAGATAAAGAACGAAGATGTGTGGTATCAAACTAAATAGCAGGTTTTCCAGACCTCGTCGACATTTCCATAATCAAGTTCCTGCTAAAACAAAATGATGGGCACCTGTATACAAAGTGGACGAGGGGGGGGGGGGGGGGGGG
>NC_048407.1:13373378-13430629 GCF_013103735.1 Etheostoma cragini | reverse complement strand
GAAAAACCCCAGAAAACATTTTGTTTGTTTTTCTTAGGACAAATCCCTAACATTGTGTTTATGCTGTTCCAATACAGTCTATTTTAGCCAATGTTAAGAGACCCTGAATGTCTCCGTTTCATGGAGCCAAACACCACTGATGGGATTTCTTTTCAAGAGAAGAAATGCATTCATAGTGTTGCCATGTCCATTTGTTGTCACCCTTAGGTTTTATAAAGCCCACATTAAATGGATGCTTTCTGCTCACATGAAATGATAACCTTCTTTGCTATGTCTTTTGCGCATGAATATGTGATGAAGACAAACAATGAATTATGAGGACTAGTGTGCATGCTGTTCTGTGGCTCAACAAAAACAACAAGTGCATCTGTATTTTTTGCCTCCTCGCTAATATAGAAAACAAAAAACACCCCTGAACTGGAACAATCATAAGGACCTTTTGAGACTTCATTAAAAGAAACTAGCCTGGACTTTCCAAACAAGGCATCTCTTTGGAGGGTGAAATCAACCTTTTCACCTTGCTGGTGGAAAAACAGGCATCCCAACGAGACAGAGCAAGCACAAACAACCTTGACTTTCATCAAGGAAATTCTCACATTGAATGATAAATAGAGGCCCAGGGGACGAACCGCAAAGAAGCAGCTTATCGCCTTTCTCTCCCAAATTTGGTTGCTCTGTCTCCTGTCTTCTGAAAGTCAATGCAGGGTGACCCACTTGCACTTTACATTGCTTATTGTTTGGTAATTAATCCGCCATATGTAATCCACGCAGAAATGTAGGGACAACTAAACTGGATGTTGATTTGTTTAGTGTTAATTAACAGTTTGGATTGTTTCATTTGGTTCTACAACAGGAGGCATATGTGCATCTCATTAGCTTGGCTTTCAAAACATAAGATGCCTTTCTCATTATACAGACACAGGCGGACAGTTCTGCTCAGATGTAGCCAGAATATTTGAAAAGGCTCACGTTAAAAGGGGCCATCACTGGGCATGCACGTTAGACAATTATTTGTGTGCCCTGATGATTATCAGCATGCAGTGTTACCAAAATAGCAAGGTAACAGAAGGTTAGGTAGATCATCTGAACTCTAACCAAGTGTCTAGCTGAGAGGACATTAACCTGCGAGGCCATGTAAACACATAGCAATATGTGAGATTCCCACGTGGGCCTGTAACACACAGCCACAAACCAGTAGGCCAAGACAGACACACAGCAGCATCAATTCAATCTGTTACAATAAGCGGGATTGTCAATCTAATGCCTAGAAGCTTTTAGGGCTTTCGCTAACATGTTGCTTCTTCTCAAAGGACCATTAGCCCTTATAGGATTAATGTCTCCTTCAAAACATCTGTTTAAAGTCCTCCGTTTCTTGGTACATTATTTCATTTGTCATTATTGTTTGTGTGTATGTGTGAGAGAGTGTGTGTGTGTGTGCGCGCGCACGTTATCATTTAAAGTTAAAAGGCTGACCAATGGCGAGGGATGAGGAAATATGAACAGGAGTCTGTATAATGTTCTTGAATTCTTTGAGTTCTTGAATCATTTGCTTAACACAGAGCAGACCTCTACTTCCTCTCAAAATATCAAACCTCTGTGTCAGCGCTAACATGCAGAGATTCGACATGGCTCCCAGATTATTATCAATAGATTGTTGGTAGGTCTAATTTATCTCTGTCTAAATATAAAATACTGACACCAAGGGCATGGCATATTTTAGATTAGGAGTTACAATGAGTATGGTCATGCAAAAGTTAAATGGTTCTGTCCTCAATAATTTAGTTTTCTTCTATCGTGTCTCAAAAAAACACGTCTTTTACATTATGATATATCTCGTCGCAGAAAACAGTACATGCTGTAGCCCAGGATAAAGTCAGCAATAGAATTTATCAGCAACAAACTCACAGTTTGGGGAGATCATCTTTCTATGGTCATGTTTGTCAAAACTGATGCCAATATGGATATATACATTTGAGTTTAATATTCCTGTTAAACTGTACCATAAGTCTGAACCCCGGAAAAGATGCAAACACCTCGAAACACTGCTCAATCCTTTCATTTCATGATGTAATAACAATTCGTTTTAAGGTTTATGCAATCGGGCAAAGCTGGATGTGCACACAATTTATATATTTTGGTATTGTATTCTTCTTGCATCTTTTTTTCCTTCAGCAAGTGGACCCTCAAGTGCCGCAAGTGAAAACAAGTTTTGGTTAACGGAAGAAAAGGTGGAACTGAGCTCTACTTAATCATCCCTAAAAGTTGATGATTGTCTATACAGGTTTGTGGTTGTCATTAAAGTGCACACGCATGCAAGTGACAGATGAATCATTCATATGCCCCACAATAATTTGTTGTAATAGCACTCCCAGTACAAAGTGATACTGTGACATCTTCGAGCCAGCATCACTGGCGCATATAGACTTGATCGATATATCATGCATACCTAATAAATCTCACTTCATTACATTTTCAAAAGAACACTACACACAATAAACTATGGGTTTCCTCCACAGAAAAAGATAGCCCCATATTTAATATTACAGGATTATAGAGAATACAGCCATGTGTGCACATGGGATTGTCTTCTCAAAAGCTGTCCAAGTTCTGTCAGATTCAGCACCCCCAGACATAGAGCTCGTGAACCTAATTTCACCTAATCAGCTTAGTCAATAGCAACCGTTTGCTGTGACTTTGGTAGACATGCAAATAGGGCTTAACTATGTCTATCCTTAATTCCTGAATGTTCAAGTCAAGCGGAAGTCCTCCTTTATCTCTTCAAAAACAACAGTTCTAATTTCAGAGCGAGAAAGAGAAGCAGAGAGAGAGAGACATGCAGAGAGACAGAGACAGACAGAGAGAGAGAGAGAGAGAGAGAGAGAATAAAACTCCAGCCGAGATTTTTTTTCTTTGCCTGGCAAGAAGAGACATCTCTGATTTGAGTGTGCTTGAGGTAGCACAGTGTGCTTTCATTTCAAACCAACATAGCAAACAATCTCAGACAGATTTGTTCCCCTTTTTTCACTTCTGCTCTTGCTCACTCCCTCTCTTAAATTATGGGAAAACACACTGCACAAATTTATTAGCACTTCTTGTTGGTTTGTATGTTCAGCTGCAGCATACACACACAAACACACACACACACACACACACACACACACACACACACACAGACACATTTTCAAACAAAACTGCACAAAATGACATAAACAACAAATAGTTATAATAGTGGTAGAAAACTGAGAGACAATGTTCCGTTTTAATTCACCGATACCACTAATGGCTTCTTAGCAGCTCCATGAAATCAAGCAGCTGTCATGTCGATGCATCAGCAGTGAGAGGAGGGAGAGCCATCCCCATAAGGACAGAGGCACCGCGCCTTCATGTTTGGCTAAACATCTGCTCCTCTGCACTCCAGCTTTGCAGCAATAAACGGGCAAACAAAAGAGGTGGGAGGTGAAATGATCAGATTTTCCATTTCAAAGCATTTGTTCAGTTTGTTTTTGTTTCCCCTCCTCTTTTATAAACTGCTTACAGGACATGGGGGGGGGGGGAGAAAGTGAGATCAAGTTTGAACTGTGAGGGACAGAGCAAATGCATAAGCTAAAATAACACCTTTTGTAAGATGGATGACAGAAATGAAATAAGGTAACCATTTTCCAAGACGCTCCTGTCTAAATGTGCACATCAATTGTCAAATCAATATTGTAGCTCAGTCAGGGGTGATTCAAATTGTGTTTGTATAATGATGACGAGAGATGCACGTGCACATCCTAAACTTATCAATCGGGCAAATCTATCAATCATACATCAATTCAACTTTGTGAAAACAACAGCAGTACACCAATTAAGGTTTCTTTAAAGGGGCAATAAATACCTTTTGAATCACATGATTATTTCAAACAAGTCTGCAAATTAAAGGATGTCTAATCTCTTGTTATTTGGCAGTGACATCCAGTTACATTTCATTTTGACTGTTTTTCCCTTAATAGGATTCTTGGTAATTAATATCCTTCTTTCCTTCCTTTCTTCCATCCCTCCTCCTCCGTCCTTCCTTCCTTCAGTCATCCATTCACGTTCAGTTGCAAAGCCAAACATAGCTCGGCACTAAGTAAACTTCCCAAACACATTAAACAACGTAGCTTAAAAATAACATAATCACTTTTGTTCAATTGAGGCTGTACCGAAATGCCACCATGTCCACCTCTCCCACTCCAAAGATCACAATCCTGATATATACCGTTACGTCACTTTATATTTGCTTTTTAAAGTAGACGGCTCTCGACCACAAACTGCCCTTTCCGATACAATTGACATCGCTGACAATCTATTAACCACCTTCCTTTTCTTTCTAAAAAACCCCAGAAAGTACGGTGACCGTCTCTTTTTTAGCAAGTCTAAAACTTTGGTAAAACTTGCGACAAAAAACGTGCATTTCCTTTTAAAGAAGCCTGTGTGTGTGTGTGTGCGTAGGCTATGTGCGCGTGAGAGAGATAGTTAGGGGGAGGTATGGGTGCTTGGGGGACAATTTTAAAATAACCAAGATGGCGAGAGGCTTGTTGTTTTGGACGGGGCAGGAAAAATGGAGGATATTGTAATATACACAAAGGGATACATTTCAACAACTCGGCCAAGCGGCGGCTGCTAGCTTGCCTGCATGCCTCTCGTTTTGAGGAAGCGACCACGATAGCAGCTCTCCGGCAGGCTGGCCAGCAATAAGCCTACAACACGAAAAGCTTAAAAACTCTGACCCGCTGTGGAAAAAGAAATTAATATTATACGTCCAAGTTAATCCGAACCGAAGGGGATACTTATGTATTTGTCGCTAATTGTTTTATTTTCGCGTCGAGGGACTATTAAACTGAATGGATTTTAACGGACGGGAAGCGAGGACCAACGGCACTCCAGTGTCTTAGTTACCCCCCACCCCCTCGTTTAACGTTGACGGTTACGAACATCCAGCAGAAAATCCGCAAACAAGACCGAGAAACACACGGTTGATTCAAGCAAAACACCATAAACTCCCTGAAAAGTTACAATTCTTAACCATTAGACAAGTTATCAGATAGCCTAAGTGAACGGTGCAAGCGAAATGGAGAGAGGGACACAAAGACGATTCCTACTATCAGGTCACCACTCAGAAGAGGAAAAAAAACACTTCGTTTTTACAGTAAATAGAGAAAAACTTTACACATTTGACTAAATGTAGCCTACCGCTACCGAATACCCGACTGAATGAATGAATGAATTAGCTACAGCGTAACACAATAAACTATCTAATAACCAGTTTACACAAGCTGAAAAAAGAAGCTAAGAAAGTAGAAACGAAGCCAGCTCTACGCAGCTCATCGCTTGTTCTGTGACGAGGGGCAAAAACAGCGTCAGTGAAATAAAAGACTTACCTTTTTTTAGTTTCGACACTTTACTTATTTCCAACGTGGGTTTTTAGTTCAACTAACACTTCGGTTCGGTCTTCTTGTCGCCTCTTTGTTTCCTTGGTCGGTTTTGGTTATGAAAGAGAGGTCGGGGACGAATGATAAAGAAGGGAATTGGGCAGTAATTGAGTCTCGGTGTGTGTGTGTGTGTTAGTTACTAACAGCAGATTGAAGGAGACTCTTCTCAAGGTTTATTCAGCTCCACTTCAAGGAACCGACCTGACGTCAGCTCACTACTGCCACACAAAGAAAACTTATTATTTGTGCAGCGGCCGTAGTAAGCGAAGGATACAGTTATTGACCGTTACTACTTTAATTGCGACATTGTCATTAAGCCTCACAGCACCGTCAGGGATGAAGCGATAACTTTATTTGTGATGGCGTCTTAAATCATACAAACCTGTGACGATTATAGTGTAAGGGGTAAACAACATAATAAATAAGTACGCGGCATTAAAAAAAAACATGTAATTGTGTTTTCTCATATAAAATACACAACTTTCATATAACTTTGATTAGTTTGATTCATTATTAAGATGTCGATCATGGTTGGAATTTATGCCTTAAAATATGGATTTACATAAAATGGCCTAGATCAAATTATAGGCTACCTGTATCTAAGATATTTCAAAGTCGTAGGACTACAATTATCTTCATATTTAAGACATTTGATTTTGTTTTCTTTCTGCATTGTTTTTTAAATGGGCTGGCGTATATGCATAACGCGGCTCATAACCTGGTACCAGAGAATGTTTGGCAATTTTTGCTTGTAAAATGACCTAATTGATTATACATCTTCAAAATAGTTGATGATTAATTGATTAATCAATTCAGCTGAAATTGGTTTTATTAGAGAAACTGAAGGCTCAGGTGATGTTGACTAAGGTGGAATCCTTAGTGATCACTCCAAGGCTGATTGGAATATTGTCATCCACACACATTAGCTGCTAGGCCTATATGCACTGTAATTATGTAGTTAATGAGTTGCATCTTCCCTTTAGTAGGTTATCTATCTTTCTGTCTATATATCTAAGTCACCGTCCTTTCTCAATTCCTTTTGTGTGTCCCTAATAACTGCCCAAATGGCGTTCCTTGAAAAGATGATACATGATCAAACAAATACAAATGAGTTTCACACAGGCTCTAAATTAGAAGGCTTTTGCCAAACAAAAACAGAAATGGGACAGATCTTCCTCGGGATAGGATCAATACATTGCCTGGCAAAGACAGCCATCTGTGCCTAATTGTATGCTTTACCTCCTCTTCTGAACACACAATAAGCAACAGGCTGAGCTCAGGCCCTCTGACCCAGACTGGGTTTCCAGACGGGGGAAGATTATTTCATTCAACTGGAAAACAACAAGGGGGTGGGGTGGTAGGGAGGATTTTTTTCCTACTTTTTTTTTTTTTTGCAGATGGAGTGGGCAACTGTTCTTATATGCCCCACCCTAATGAGGATGAGTATGGGTCACAGAGCCAGAGCCAACTGGTGTGTATCTCTCTACATGTCACACCACCCCTTGTTGTATTTGTTTTAACAGGTATTATACTGGATTAACAAACTGTTCACTGTTAGTTTATGGACACCTCATAAATCACACGCAAACAATGAACTCACTGTTGGCAGTCTGATGGACTGCTGGTTTACAGGCACATTCATATTAATGCTTCATAAACATTAGAAATGACCGTAAATGTTTCCTGTTATTTCTCTCTCTCTGTTTCTCTCCGCTGTTATGTCACAACCCTAAAAAGTGACACGCTGGCGTTTTGATGTCACTGCAAGAATTGCAAAGATGTTGCTCAGAAATCATTTTTATGTATAAAAAAGAAAGAAAAAAAGGGAAAAGGTGGTGGTGGGGTAGGGGTCTGATAAAACATTCATGATCACCTGAGTTTGGAGGATGGGCACACAACTCCTTATTCAGCTTGTGGTATGCCATTATAGCCATTTTATAAGCTTGCTCTCCATGTTCTTTGGTCATTGATTTTCTTCTCTGCCCCTTTTCATTACCTGTTGAGATAGGGGGTTTTGCTCTTTGTCAGACCACACACACACACACACACACACACACACACACAATCCTCTCTATCTGTCTTTTTAGCCACTGGCACCCTGGTGTATTTCTCCATGTCCTCCGCCTCTTGCAGCAGGAATGACAGGCCATGAGGAATGACGGTGGCTCTGTTTGTCATACAGTAGCAGCAAGAAGCAAGGATTTTTAATTGCATTGGAGAATCTTCATTAAAGAGAGCACATGGGGGCGGGAATGGGGGAGAGGGCTGCATGGGGTGGCGTCGGGGGGCACTCTGAGCATCGTCATTAGGAGAAGGCTCTAGCAGTATAGAAGGGTGGGCCCTCTTTGCATGCACACTCAGAATGCCTGCCGTACCTCGGTCATTTGTAACATAATAAGTGCCAGCACAATGACTGCAATGCGAGAAAGCACACCACAGGGAAGAGAAGGGGGAAGGGAGAAAGCTTGTCTGTCTAAAAGAGGGACTTTTTTTGTCTTGATTAGAAAGTATAATGAGCTACTAAAGAAACAGGAAGGAAAAAAAAAACATCTCTCCTGAGACTGATGGAAAACAAATTAATGTGGTGATTTGGATTTAATTATTATTTTTCTATTAGTCCACCATGCAAAGAAAGGGACAGCCGTCAGAAGCAAGTAGCTGTGCTTGCATTTATTGATTTTTTGCCCAGACACATTCAGGGAATACAGATTCATCTTCTCTCCTCCCCACACAATCCGCTATGTGGGATTCCATTAACACAAAAAGCTTCCAGCAACTCTGAGATGTTTAATTTGAACACCATGAATGGGGCTTAAAATAGTGTTCACACACAAGAAAAGTGCCCTAAGGATGTCTTTTTATGCAATTGAATTAGGCCTCACTTGTTGTTGTGTCCTACATAATAACTATTAAATAAACACCCAATAAATGAAATTAAGACAATGTTCTGTAGAATGAGTCAAGTGCTATTGTTCCTCTCTGCCTCCAACATCTGACACTGCTATGATAGTTGAGTTAATTTAATCTTTTGTTTTGGATTAATATAGGAACCCAGCAACCGGACCGCAATTATTCTTCCCATCCATGTAGTATCTTCTCGTTGTAGCATCCTTTCAATACATCAGTAGTCTTCATCACAATGCCTTGTGAGATGTAATGATTTGCAAAGTCAATGATTTGAACTGCCTGTGTGATTGAAGCACAAGGGACCAATTTGCAGCTGCTATATGTAGAATATTGGTGTGCTTCAAGTAGCACTCATATTCTTTCGCTGACATGAAATTCAGCAATTATGCCAGATGAACGCTGTTATTGATTGGTATTCTACTATACCCTTAGAAGGTTTGCAATAAATGTAATGGCTTTCAGTCCGTAGACCCAATTACAGATATTCTGAAACTCCGACCAGTGGTATCTGGAAATCCATGTGACAGTAAAACACGCATTTATCATTGACCTTTAACCCCAGAGTCATCTACAGGAAGCAGGTTGTGTTTTTTGTGACACAAATATTTTTAGGCCTTGTGATTCTCTGTGAGCTTGAATAAACATTGTACTTTTCAGTAAATGCATACAGAATGGACTAGTTAATGTGATTGACCGAAAAATGATTTCCATGAAAGGTTACCAAGGACTTATAAACCCCTGCACATTCAAAATGAGTGCACTTAGGGAGTGTTATTGTGGTAAATGTAACTGAGCACAGCCCTCTGTTGCATGATGTAATACACAGAAGGGAGAAATCATCATAATAGCAGAGTAGTAGAGTGACTCATTCGTTGATGAGGTACATTCACACTGTCATTCAATGAGGAGATGCAGTTTGTGTGCACATGTTGTCAGTGTTTGACCGAGAGAGAGAGAGAGAGAGAGAGAGAGAGAGAGAGAGAGAGAGAGAAAGAGAAAGAGAAAAAGAGAGCACATTAGTACGTTCCTTTTCTGGGAATGAGGAGTCATTTGTGCCAGGAAAGTGGAGAAACTAGTCCCAGCCCTACAGTGATGCATCTCTCCATGAAGAATTAGATCACAAGCAAATGTCAACCCAACCTGAGCAAAGCCAAATGACTTTGAATCAAATAAAACACATTTTTACCCACTTCAGTGTGTACACACACCACAACACATGTCAGCAGATATTCCATTTGCCAAACCTGCGCCTACTGTAAGTGCCGGAGCTTAGCTAAGGTAATCAACCTAGTCTTTCCGTGTGAATATCACCCTGCAGGAACCCTGCTGTTAAATACCGTTGACTACAGTTACTTTCTTATAATTTAATCAATTTAAAATAAAGTGGCATGACATTTCCCTTATTCAATACTGACAAAAAAAGAAAGAAAAAGAAAAACAGGTGCACACACACACACACACACACATAGAAACTGACATTCCGTGACTTTGATTTCTCTTATTCTGCTTTTTGAGACGGATGAAGCTGAGGGGATTTTTTCAAGGGACATTACTTTCACAGTTGAATTTCAAGCTTCAGTGCATTACTTTATCATAGTTCACACACATAGTTCCCACATGTAACTAGCTTTGATTTCTGTCCAATGGAAGTAACATATATGTTTATACATGTTTGACAGTGTAGTATACTTTGATAGATAAGTGAACATTGTAGTTTTTATATTACCTTTACTGAGGTGTGCTGTGTTGCCTTCTCTTTTCTGACTCGTATAGAAAGCATGACATTAGTTATTACTGTAGTGCAATTGCAACACCAGTCTGTTTTCCTTATTTTACTTAAATAATGCATGGTCATTACCTGGAAAAATAAGAAAGATTATTTTAATTCCATGGAGACCAGTTGTACTTCTATTGCAGTAAGTGATCCACTAGTGATTTGTAATGCAAAGGTAAAGGTAAACTACATTTTACGGGATTCCACTGAAATGCTAATCCTCAGGAGGCTCTCAGCTCATGTTGACAGATATTATTGTTGGCCAAATCAGTCATCAGAGATTTAAACAGTGTTCAGTATCTGCAAGTGACGCTTTCTTGTTAAGAGGATACTTGGACAGGTTATGTTTTGAAGAGAGTTCCCTGAAAAATGTGGATTAAAGCATGAAAAAGGAATAAGGTTGTTTACACTGCAGTGTGCTGAAAAGTGGAACTTGTAACCAATCTCAAAGTAGCCATGCCTTGTGTTACATGACTAGCATTTAGTGTGAACACCGACCTTTTATTTATATTTTTTAAGATTATTTTTGGGCATTTTTAGGCCTTTATTTGGACAGCTTAGACTTGAAAGGGGGGAGTGAGAGGGAGAATGACAAGCAGCAAACGGCAACAAGTCAGAGTTGAACCTGCGGCCGCTGCGTAGAGGAGTAAACCTCTATGTGGGGATGCCTGCTCTACCAGGTGAGCCAACCAGTGTCTCAACACTGACCTTTTTTTTTTTTTTAGGACAGACCAAACGTATGTGTTAGAATTTGGCCCTTTCATTGATGTAACATTAGCCCTAATTATGCAAATTTGCCAGGCATCTACAAGAAGTGAACAGTTTGATGTAGGAAAAAATATAGTCTCTGATACAGATAACAGATCTGGAGGTCTATTGTGTCTTGTGCTCTAACTTCAAATTCTGAATAGAAAGAGTCACGTTGAAACTGCCAACATGGCCTTCAAAGATTTTTTTCCTGAAATTGTGAAATTAACAATTTCTTTGTCCGTTGAAGAAACAAGTGTTCATGAAGAAAGAAACACCATAGACACCTAATTTGGTGAAATAGAAAAGAACCAAAGAAAACAAGAGTGTGGTAATGGTGTGTGTGTTAGTGTTTTAATAACAGGAAAATGGATAATTAAATTCAATGAAATGGCACATCTGAAAGGTTAAGTTTGGTATAAGAAGAGTAGGAAAACAGCCATGAGTGTGTTTCATTCCCTTCAAATGTCCCTGTTCAACTATATTCTGAACACATGTCAAGATAATGAACTGCTACTAAATTGCCATTGCTGTCACATACATCTATACTGTGGCTATGCAGCAAAACCGAAATAATTACTAGTCTAATTTGACATTTGTTTCATGACCAAATAATTATAAGAGCTGCCTGAAACATGGTTTCAGGAGTGGTTTTAACACCCACACATGACTACATGTGAAGCAAATCTTACTTTACTCAAAGACCCTGTGTATGTTTTGATGTGGATACCATTAAAAGAATAATATTTAAGAGCATATATTTGTGTGCAAGGGGAACATGTACGCATTTGTTGCCTACATACAAGTAAAAGTAGAAACCACAAAAAAACGAATCCAAAGTAAAATTGATGCCAATACCCTGTTTTAAAATGCCTCCTTTGGTCTAATTATAGACCTTAAAGTCTCATTTAAATGCGGAAAAAAATGCATACCATGAGCTATTTTCAGAGGAGGTGTGTCAAGGCCATCAAAAATCCATCTATTGAACAAGCTTTCATATTCATCCAGAGGTGTGTTTGAACTGTGTATAAAGCCTAAGCGCTATTATAAAATGTATGAAAAAAGCCCCCCTGCAGATATGACGTCCACAGACATAATGCAGAACAGCATCTGTACTCTTTTTAATCAATAAGAAAAAATGTTCAGGACAGTAATGCTGTTTTTTAGTGTTTGATGAGATCTGAGGTCTTGTAGCTGAACATGCGAGAAAACGTAGAGTTTGAGTAAAATGTTGTGACTTTCCCACAAAAATTGATTGTTTGAAATGCAAAGTCTGAGATTAACAGTGAACATTAACATATGAACAACCTTTCCCCTCCTTTCCCAACATCGGTTACATCTTGAATAATCCATAATATGTCAAAGCAAAATCAGAAATTGAAGGCATGATCGAACAAACCCTTTTGGGATCTTCACACATTTTGTACAAATGTTTGGGCAGAGAGTTCAACGATACTTTTTAGTAAAAAAAAAGATTTTTTTTTCTCTAAAAAACAATCTTTAATCCCTCAGTGTAATAACAGCTTGGTTTATCTGCATCTTGAGCTGACATTTGCCTCCGAGTCTGATTGCGGAGTGTTTTGGAGCGCTTCATCCAAAAAAAAACTTAAACTTTTGATTTAAAGATAAAACCCCAACTTTCCTTCAGCTCAATGTTGATATTGAAAACAAAAACTGAAAACATCAACAGTGAGCAGGGAGGAATTTTGAGAATACATAGACGTTATTGGTCACAATAACAACATCAGGGAGTGCATCTTTACTGATCTTTTTACTGGCAACCTCTTAGATCCCATTGGGAGTGAATCTTTATAAAGGGTATGGACTGGACTGGACTGGACTGTTTTTTTACGGGCCTTGGAAACTTCAACATTTCAGTCCACTGTAGAAAACAGTATTGTCTACGTGCCTTAAACGACAAAGATCTGGAGCACTGAAGTCAGAAGGCGACAACATCTGTTGGTCAGCCTGTCACACCTGCATGTTTGAAAGTTTCATTATGAATAATAAATGAATAAATGAATCCTTAAGTATGGTTGTGTCAAAGAGAACATTGTCCCTTGGAATCGGAATGCAGGTTTGGTGTGAAATGATGTTCTAATTTACAGTGATATAATCCTTTATATGCCAATTGAGCATTTAGGATTTCTATTAGTAGAATTCAAATTAAATCCACACTTGTTCCCTGAAGCAAATTGTTATTCTTTAAAAAAAACAGGATTGTAAATGTGTATATTTCTATTAGTGTAACTGGTTGTATTTGTATTCATTTAATAATTAACTGTCTCTATTAATTTCTCTGATTGGGGAAAAAAAATGATTCAACAGGCACAGTTCCCAGTGAACTGCTATGTTAACACGGCTGGGCAGGTCTAGTGATTAATTACTGAATAATAATAAATAAAGTGTTAATGTTTGCAGTTTTGCAGGGAAATACATGCACGTGTGAAGCATCTGAACACAGACTTAGGTGGACCTGAGAGAGTGATCTTAAGACGGTTTTAGGACTGATGAAAACAGGCTCTGTGTTAATTGGTACTGGCAGGCCGCTGCTCCTCCGGGCAGTGTGCAGGCACACATTCTGGCCTGCCCTCGGTGACGCCTGGTCAAAAATAGGGCACCACACAGCACAGTAATGATCACAATGGTGACATCATCTTTGCCTTCAGTGTGCTCTCCCCTCACTGCTCATCTGAACAAAGAGCAGCAGGCATGCAGGGAGGGAGGCAGATGTCACTTTGTGTCTGGGGAACATTAAGACCAGCAAACGTTCTTTGAATCCTTGGAAAAAGCCTTTTAGTGGTTGTGTGGCGTAAAACATTGCTCGGTTAAAAAAGTCACTAATTCAAAAATGGACTCCTTCTTTTCCTGAATCAAAAGTAGGCTATGTTCTTTTAGTTTTTATTTGTCCGCAACACAGAATTTGAAGATAACGTTTCCCCTGATAGGACACATGTCAACGGACTCACCCTCAAAGGAGCAAACCTACGGTCTGAGAAGAATGTCCGCAAATAGCTCACAAGCATTTTGATGGTGCCCCTCAAACATGTGAGCTAAAGTGTTGCCACATGTGGCCTTGCTTTTTTTTGCCATTGTTGTTGATCTGTTTAGATGTATGCCTGCAGTCCTGTGTTTGAAACAGGCCCATAAACACTTTAAATAAAGCCGAACGTCGTCCTCAAGTGGGCAAAGACTTCCTCATTATAAAAATATGAATACATTGTCTGCCTATCCCCAATGAGAACATCACCATCCGAGATATTGCACTGTAAGCATGCAACTGAGCTCCACGCATCACAAATCTTTGGCCACATTTAGCCTGAGGTTTGTTGTTCTACAAAACCTTTAAAAAAAAAAAAAAAAAAAAAAAAGCTATGTCTTGGTGAGAACATTTTTGAAAGCAACACAACATAGGAAAGTCCCCCAGGACAACAACTTACAATATGTGCTTTGTAAGTTCCCTCAACTCTGCTGTGTTGCATGTTTGTTTTCATGAATCTTCAATTTGATTTACACTGGAAATAACTCACAACCTTAGCCTGGATGTTGCATCCTAGAGGTTTCTCAAAAGGCATAGACTCTTGCTCTTTGTGCTCTTGAAGACACTGAGCTTGTATTGTAGTACTCCTATAAAACCAGCCTTTGTGGCATTCATGTGTCTTCACAAACAGAGAGCGGGAGAGAGGGAGGAAGGGAGGCATAGCTAGAGGGAGGGGAGAGAGAAAGAGAGAGCGAGAGGAAACAGATTCTCAAGACCTGGACGAGTCGTGGGAAAAGAGGGGTCTCGTAGAGGAAAAGCAAGAAATGTCTCCGGACATTCCTCTGTGATTACACAGCCCTGGACAAATCCAGACATTCTTGCAGTTATTCTGTTGAAAGGCTTGAGTTTAGGTCAATTTCAAGAACAGAGTGTAAACATCAACATCTCCATGTCCTTAAAGGTGTTGTGAGACGTTGTTCAAGTTATGTTTTGTGATTTTTAATTTGGAAAAACAACCAAACCTGAGGGAAACGTCACCACCAATTTGAACTAATTAGACTTTTTATTTTTTTATTTTTAGCTCTGCACATAGGACAAAACAGCACAGTGAGACAGGTAGGTTTGTATCTCACATCCACAACACATAAACCAGAGGATTTAAGTAAGAGGAAGGCATTGTGTGCAAATCTCAGGTTACATGCCCATGATCTTAGTTGAAAGCATTGGCTGCCCCAAGTGGGAAAAGAAGCATGTTGCTCCCTTGTCACAGCTAGCATGAATGAGAAACAGCTCCAAGGAATGCTCCATTATCATCCTATCAGCAGCACTGGGGGAGGAGAGCTTGTAGCCTCTCTTCGTGTAGCAGAATCATGTGTCTGAAGGAATAGAGGAGGGGGGGGGGGGGCACTGGCATTGGCCTAGAGACCCACAATTGGTTTAAGCATCCTCCTCCCCAACTTACCAGACCTTGTACTTCCTCATTTGTCTAGGTCATGCGTGCTTTTTGTCAGTAATTAATCTGCAGCACCAGCACCGCCCTCCTATATTTATCCTTTTCACTCTCAGTTTCTCCTTCACCCCTTGTTCTGTTAGCCTTGGGTGGATTTACACTTGGTTGGATCACTGACTCTTCACTGTTGAATACATGCGACTAATAAAGGATTGCTCGGCCTGCCAAGTGCTACGTTTTACCAAGCATGATGAGTGTCTCGTTGACCTCCACATTATTATGCATCTGCTGTGCAACAGTGCTCCCTCTTCGCTCCAAACTGACCTTTCTGAGCCCCCCCCCCACATAACACAAATTCAGTGTGTGGCAGTTTTAGATGGTGCATTTACACTTTACTCAGTGAATAACACACACAGACACACCAACACACCAACGCACACACACCACAACATCTATAATATATGCAACGTGAAAACAAAATATTTTTTTTTCAAAGTACAAATTCAGGATAATCTTTGATCAATGCTTCCCGAGGTCTATTTAATTTGATATGAGTTAAAGCACGCAACTCAAATGAATGTTGCTAATCCTGGATTTACTGTGATGACGGGATCTACGAGGCCTTTCAAAACAATTATTCAAATCAATCTAATTAAACCTGTTGAAATTGGCTTTAATTGCCTCCCTGACTAAACAAACACCAAGTTCTGGCATGCGAATAATAGTGCCACTCAATTCTTAATTGCCTCTTCCAAGCAGGTGGAGGGAGAAAGTGTGAGCTGCAGCGCCGCTTAGTGGCTGTCAGCTTCCTCTGGCTTTCACAATGACGTCAGCCCTGGACAGCACTGTCCAGCGTACACACTCTATGTGTGTGTGTGTGTGTGTGAGTGTGTGTGTGTGTGTGTGTGTTTCTTTAGTTAAAGAAAAAATACCTATTACATTGCTGAAACAAGACCAATTATTAGATATGTTTCTGTGTTCATAACCCTTGTAGAAAAAACACTGATTTGGCATTTGCTCAGCATTGCTGGAAAGCATGTACGTAGCTGTAAGCAAAGTTTTCACTTATTAATTTTGACTTGTGTTCACAGTGTCTCCCTTGGGGCAGCAATTTTGAAAATGTCAAAATGCCTTGATGCACGTAAGATGCATCACATGACCCAGTTTAGTCAAAACCCAATGAGTGGTGTGTGTGTGTGTGTGTGTGTGTGTGTGTGTGTGTGTGTGTGTGTGTGTGTGTGTGTGTGTGAGAGGTCTTTTATAGAAAAGACAGATACTTGAAACCTGAATTACAGTAACTTTCAAGCCAATACATTCAATTTACAACTGCCACAATTTAGATGTTTTAACAGATTAATTGATCAACACTTTAATCTGTAAACAAATCATGGCAGATAAAAATATAAACCTTTGTCTTTCTTTCCATTTTGCGATGGCTAATATCTTCCTTCATCTCATTAATTCCTACATCTTCTCCATTGTCATTGTACTAAATTGACAGTCATGTTCTGGGTTTATTTTTCCACATCCATGTCTTTGCTGCTCATCACGTTAGGAAGTGTGAGGTTTATCAAGCTAGTTGCCATAATCATAATAATCAGATGTCAACCAATGATAATACAACACAACCCATTGCTGCACCACTGTCAAATGTAATTTATTAAAAGTGAAAGTCCTGCAATTGTGAATTTGCTTCAGTAAATGTAGAAGTGTTATCAACAATATGTAGCCGGTTTAAATATGAAAAGTAAAAGTGCTTATTATCCATAACTGCAGAGTGACCCCTTACAGAATCTTAAAGTATTATTATAGTTGGAGTTGTATTGCTGTTGCAGATATTTAAACAGCATGTTAATGCTGTTAATTGATTTGTTTTTGATTTGATACACTATTTGATCTGTAACAACATGGCCATATATTTCATTCAATCATATCTTTTGTTAAATATTTTTTGTATGCAAATCTAAATTAGCAAAGTAACTGTAACTGTATTAATTTCCAAATCACGGAAAACGTACAATAATTTCCTCTGAAATGTTGTCAAGTAGGAGTATAAATTTGCATCAAATGTAAATAAAATATACTTAAGAGCAGTACTTGAGTAATTGTACTTTGTTACTTCCCGCCACTGCCTGTAATATACAGTATGTGTAAGCAATAAAAAATGAAACTAAACAGACCACAGGATAAACTACTACATATGAAATGACTAAATCAGCATTTCAGTTGGGAAACAGCAATCCTCAGATGGTATACTTCATATGTCAGACAATAGTCTGAGAAAACATGGCAGCACCACCCACCACAATGTTTTGTAGTTTACTGTATTATTCACAAGTCCAGACTATAAACCCCAAACTGTTTATTTATTTTCCAACTAGATTCCCTGTCTGTTTTGGGCTGTTTCAGATTCATGTGTCTGCCATTATTCCAAACTCACTGACATGTAGTAGCACTTTTCTTTAGTTGACATACAGTATGTGTGCTCTTCTTTATTCAAAAAAATGTGTTGTGTTTTCATTTTGCACTTCATCACGTTTTCATTTGAATGGACTTAAACTAAGTGTAGTGCCTTTTAGAATGGTTTGCACTAAGGGAAAGAAACCCCATATATTTAAGTTTTTTCTGTTAAAGTCTTTGCAACTAGTGTGCTTGAATTTCATTTATCTGCAACATTGTGTTGTATAAGTGCAGTTTTGCACTACACATTTTCTCAAAACTACATTCTACTTTTATTTCTCTTTAAAAAAATAAATACAGTTAGCAGTTTGGCTTCTGAAATGGTTCTATTGTTATTTCTATATCACGATATATCATTATTGCAAGAGGTTGCAATTTATATTGCAATATGGATTTTTTGGCCAGATCCCCATCCCAACTCCGGGGACTTCAACTCATGATAATCCATTAAATATCACGTTTTTAGGATTGTACACAGAGATATCCACAAAGCAGCAGCTTGCCTGTGTCAAGTACTGAAAACCATGCTATAAACACAAAAGTGACAAAGAAAATATGAAGCATCATGTATATGTGAAATATTTTGAGAAAGAAGCAGACTCCCACTGATAAAAAAACAACTCATGTTAGGTGTAGTCAGGTTATTCCAGAGCCCAAATGTTGGATTGTAGAACCGTGTGTGGGCTTGCATTTGTACAAAAACATATGCAGTGTGTCAGCATTGGAGTTGTTGGTGGAACAAATCAATGAATCCCTATTGATTTATCTAAGCCACATGAGGACGCTATTTGACTATTTTTAAGGCTTCAAAATTGCTGTGAGGCATGAAATTAGATTTTATCATTACCACAAACGTGTCTATTCTTCTCAGGTTGAATTAATTAAGTGGGCCTGGTTAAAAATGTCCTTAGAAAAACTGTGCATAAGGAAACACCTGCAACAATCTTCTAATCTAAACAACTTCCTTTTGCAAAATGGTTCATTTTACACAAAACCATCTGTTGGTCAAACATTGTGAAAACAGATAAATCAGAGATTATTTCAACCATCTGTGTTCTGGCCCGACAATATTTTGTGCCAATAAAGGTTGGAAAAAAATGACTGTCATCAATGAAAAAAACATCAACCCAATTTTGATGTGATCCGTTTGTTACCGATTAATGTAGTGTCTATTTTCTGATAAGTAAGTCTATGCTTAAGTGAGTAATGCATCACATGTATGTAATTAATTATTTGGTAAATAATTGTTTCATAATAATGGCATGAACGCCAATATTAGTGTTCTAAAACTGGAGTGTCAGTGGTTTAACCGGGCAGAGGGCAGTGGATTTGCTTGTGGAAAATGATGTAGGGGGGAGACTTTCTGTTTTATTTAGTTTAATTCAGGGAAATAATTTATCACTGTGTTAGTAGACATTTAAACTGGTTTGCTTTCCATAACATCACTCCCTTTTTCGAAGAATGGTAAGGGAAGACTTAACCCTGATTGGCTCGCCCTGACATTCTTACCCAAACCATAACCAATCCCACTCATCTTGCATAAACATAACCCTCCTCTTGCCTAAACCTAACCAACTCAACCAGCGCAGCAAACGAGTACTAGCTAGCCATTCAAGGATGAGTTCCCCAATGAATATTCATGAGTCTTCCCCTACCATCCTGCAAAAAAACAAATACAAAAACGCCTCCGGGTCATAGCGTCAACAGCAGTCAACACAGACGCCATCGATTCTGTTGTGCTAGCTTAAGCGAGGAAGATTGAAATCAAAGGTGAGAATGTTTAAATGCTGACAGCAGTGTATTTTGTTAGAAATCGAGTGTATGTAAAATGGCACATAGTACTGAAACTGGTTGTCTCCAACAAACATCGGTCAACCTTAAATTTAGCGCCGATGATTTTGCAAATTGTCAAGGCTTCTTAATGCCAGCTTACAAATGACAAGCTAACCAGCTAGCTGAGTTTTCAGCCGAACCACCCTGTTAGCACAACTAAACAGCCACAAGGGAGGCCACTAGCTAACTAGGATAGCTAGTTAACGACAACTAGCTACACTGCAAATGTGAAACTGCTTCTTTCTTTTTTTTTTATTAGGTAACGTAACCTACGTTATTTTGTAGCTAACCGAACGTTAAACGGTAGCTAACGTTAGTTATAACAATCACATGTCTATAAAGAATATATATATATATAACAATGAGATATGTATAGCAACCATTCAAATGACTAGCTACAACGCTCAATATCTAGCTAAAACAGTTAAAATACATAATAAACAGTGACGTGAACGTTTCTAGCTTGAAGCGTAAACAGAAATAACGCTAGGGTTAACTAGATTGGTGATAATGTCACCATTTAAACGTTATTCAACTTTCGATAGTCGGCTAACTTAACGCTGACTAGTTAACAAGTTGACAACATTTCGTCTCACACATCCTAAATGGTTTGGACACAATGTTAGAAACACGTTTCTGTTTAAGGAAACACAGTACAACAGCACCACAAACCACGGCGTTTATCATTTTGGCCGTTGAAGTCGAACCAACGCCTAGCTATCTGAAACAGTTGCAACATATACTGAACATTAAAAGCTTTGTGAAGGTAGGAGTCATTGCAGGGTGTTCGTTTGCTAGGAGCCAGGACACCTGCAGCTCTTTTCATTAATTAATTTGCAGCAGCAAATGAGAGTATTTCTGTAACTGGTAGTTAACCATACCAACACAAGTTTTTAAATATATGCAAATTGTTGGGGGTTATTTCTTCCTTGACTACAAAGTTTTGTGTATTGTTCAACCCTCATGTTGTCCTCTGGTCCAAAAAAATATAAAAAATGACCAGTGTTGGGAAGAAAAAAAAAAAAAAGCTACTTAAACAACAAAAGGGTAGACAACACAAGGGTAATGATATAACATTTACGTTTCCCTAATTATCTTGTATTCTGTTTGTGGTGGTTAAAAGGTTTAAGTGCGGCCTTGTGGTTAATAATGTTAGTTTTTTTGGCCTTTTTTTTCTTCTTTTTCTGCTGATCATTTCAGTGTGACAGGCTGCTGGCTTGCTAAGCTATCTTTGACCACAGCTGCTGTAGCTAATGTCCATAGAGCCATATCACTACCAGGGCGTAACTCATACCGCACCACCTTATGTTTGGCTTTTAGCTAACACAGCAATAGCAGTTAAGGTTACTCAAATAAAAAAAGGGAATATTACAGTTTTACAGTTTAATTGACCATGCTCTATGTGATATATTTAGTAATGCAGATTAATAATAAATGACCCCAGTGTCTCATAACTGTTCTAGAGCACCTTGCTTGTTAAGATCCCCAGCTCAGAGTGCTACCGCTTGCTCCATGGAAGTGTCATGTTCATGTTTCAGAGTTCATAGTCCCAAAGATAGGCACTGACTTGGATTACAAGTCCAGGAAGCAGAACGGTGGCAAATTTGACTGTTTGCAGACATACAGTCACGTGCACTCCATCAACAAATCTGACTCACACAGCGTTATTACTAGAAAGATTGAGAGGTTGCAGGACCTTTTTTAAAAGTCTATGCTGTAAGGTGTAAACTTCATGCCCTGTGTCATAATCGGATGGGTAATCCAAGGGGAAAGATACATTTGTGAGCAAGTTCTTTCGGCTTCCTGCTAGCTCAGCTCAACTACCATGCAATAATATCTTGGGATTTGTCTTCTTCACATTGCAACAGGCAATCCGTGATGGACTCCAAGTCTCGCAGACTGCCTTTTTGTCTGCCCAGCAGCTCAAGGTCTTCGTACGCATCCAGTCCAACAGTCTCCTCCTCATCACTGGGCTCTACTAGGTTGTACAGTAGGGAGACGGTGCTCAATAATGACCGCTTCCCGAGGGCATCATCAGCTTATAAAGCAGACCTGGACCACCAGGTAGGACACACACACACACACACACACACACACACACACACACACACACACACACACGCACTCTACACCACTCCCTTGGTTTGGTTTACTGTATAGTCTTGGTCTCTTGTATATGGTGTTTTTAGTTTTTTAGTTTCACATTAGATCCAGTTCATATGCTTACTGATATATTTTTTGGGTATGTGTTTCTCTGTCATTGTAGATGAACACCAGCTTGTATTTAATTCAGCCTGGTATGCAAGGTCATGAACAGTGACAATGTCAGCTAAAATAGTGTTGGTTTAAGTTGGATAAACAGTCATGAGCGACAATAACAACAACTGCACTTATTGGGACCGAGTTCCCATCATCCTGCTGTATCTGTGTTTCTATTCCTTTTGAAGCTTTAGTCATCTTCCTTTCTAGTGTATTCCAGAGAGAGGGTGTTCAAGTAAGCTCCTTTCTTACAGGTTCACTCAGGAGCATGGTACAGTAGCTAACTGCATATATCATTGGTTCAACAGCAGACACTTTGGAGGGCTTTTTATAGGGCAGCCTAGATTCCTTGGCACACAAGCGTATTTCAGTCCCGCTGCTTGTCAAGATAGTGTTACTGTTGGCCCGGGCCCTGTCTACTTCCTGTTCTTTCCAGAAAAGTCCAAGCTAGGTGACCCAACAAACCGCTCACCATGGTTTTATTTTTATATGGGCATACTGGGATAAGCACCAACTTAAGCTATTCTCTTAAAGTAGCATGCATTGAAAGGTCAATTTATATTATACCCTTTTCCCACCCAAATTAGCATGTATGAGTTTTTTTTGTTTTTAAACAGATAGGCTTTCACATACGGTGCACACACTGGAAAAAGGGCAGACAACTAGCTTGTTCATAAGTTTACAAGATGCAAACAAAATGGGGCGCCTGCGCCACTATTGATTGTGTGATGGTCCCACTGCTAAAACACAGGAAAGATTTACACATTTTTGGATTACCTATTTGGCTCTATGTGTGAGTACTAACTAAAGGCTACATGTTATACCTTGTCTCCTTTTGTAGAACTCTCGTCTCCTGAGCTCGTCCCGAGACTACAGCAGCTCGGACAGCCGCTCCACTAGCTGGAAGTTGCCCTCTTCTCTGACATCGTCCAGCAGATCTTATGATCGCCCGTGGGCTGAATCCTCCCTCAGCAGCAGGAGTAAATTGGTACTGAAGCTATACTGTCTCATTTGTCTATAGCGTGCAAAATACAGTCTTGGTCGAAGGTATTTGCTAAAACTTGAAACATTTTAGTTTAGAGGAATATTGCGGAATGATATCAATGAAAACAATTCATTTTTTAATGTCTGCCTTCATTTTCCCAGCCTGATTCTGAAGGGAGGTTGGGGATGCGCTCCAGTCTGTTGAAGGCCAGTGATGATGGCGATTCTAAAAGGGCCAAACTGTCATACAGCAACAGAGGACTGTACCCAAGAACAGCCAGCACCTCCGTTACAGGATCTACTTATTCCAGTACTGGGCTTAGCAGTGGCAGAGGTACATAATACCAGACCTGTGGAGGTCAGAAGATTTTTTTTTTTAACCTAAGGCTAGTCTAAATGCTCCAAGTTCCACTTCCGGGATTTCTCTGGTGCAGGAAATTCCGCCAGATGCATGTATTTTCCGTTTTCTTTGTTTTGGTGGATTTACAAGGACTAATGTTGACAGATAATTTCAACAATGCTCAAATGATTTGGAAAATGAACCCAGCGAGCCTCTAAACAGCTTGTCACTTCTTCTTAACAGGTACAGGTCAAAAACTAAATGATACTTACGATTCATCACGGAGCTCATGCCATTTACTTTCACGGTCGCCGTCATCTTCCTCCTCAAAGCCACTGTTGTCCAGGAGAGAGCTGGAGACAAAGAACCAGCCCAGTCTCTCAGGTTTGGGAGAAAGAAGGAGAAGTACTCCTGGATTGTCTTCTTCATTGTGTAGGCATATTTTGTAATGTACACAACTTATGCAAATGTATGGTTACATATACTGTAAATTAATTCCACACAAACTGCTCTTCCCTCATTTCAGATCCGACAGACAGGGTGACGTCCACATATGCACAGGGCGCTCGGCCTAAAGAGAGTGCCTACTCTCCCTCCTTTTCCTCCTCCTCCTCCTCCTCCGCCACTAGAGAAAGCTACCTAAAGAGCCACCTGTCATCTTCTACCTCCCACCGATCTCCTCCGGTGCGCGACTTCAGCAACAGAACCCCATCCCGCTTCCTGAACAGCTCATCCGCCCTCCATTCATCTCAGGAACAAACAAGAAACCCTATCTCCTCGTCTTACTCCTCGCACCCCTCCAGGCTTACCCCTCCCCGGCCCAGACCAGAGGTCCCGCTCCCTGCGAGGCCAGCCCCTGAAGGTGGAGAGACAGAGGGCCGCAGCTCCACTCGCCGCCTTTTGTCCCGTCTCTTTTCGCGGCGCTCCAGCCAAGACTCTTCTAGCGGATCATCCAGTGTCCGCTCCCTTGATGATGACAGTCCGTCAACTGGCGGAGAGTCTGTGGACAGTGACGAGGGAGCCCGGGTGTCTAGCGTGGAGCCTGACACTAGAGGATCAGAGGGAACGCTGGGTAGCCTCCGCAATCGTAGAGCCGACCTCGCCCCTATCCAGGAAAACAACGCTGGCTGTCGTGGTGGGCCGGCTCAGTCCAGAGCGGCGTTGTTGAGAGAGCCCGGCGTCGGCAGTAGTAATACCAGCAGCAGCAGTGGAGGAGGCAGTAGCTACTCCTGGCTCTCCTCCTCCTTCCGTGGCCGATGCCCCCCCCTGCTCTCTCGCCTCAGAAGACATGTTCGGGACGAGAATGCGCAGTCGCCTGCAAGCGTAGAAGAAGGCTACAGCCGCCCACAGCATTTACTGAGAAGGTGGGATGACATTGAACATAAAGTAACGCAGGATGATGATGATGATGATGAAGAAGAGGAGGAAGAAGAAGAAGAAGAGGAGGAGGAGGAGGAGGAGGAGGAAGAAGAAGATGATGAAGGAGCAGTTGGTTTAGAGCCCTTAGCCACAGGTCGTCCCTGGAGACTCGAGGAGGAAACGTTACCTGAACTGGAAGATGCGTTGGTTGGATCTTCGCTGCGTCGCAGAGTCGGAGTATTTGAAAACATTCTGGTTTCTATGGGTGGAGCTGAGAGCCAGCGGGATGGCCAGAAGGAGAAATCCGTTTCCAGTGTGGATCAAGAGAAGCTGCGTGAGATTAAGGAGAGGTAAGGGATTTGGATCTCAGACTGCACCCTTTATAATACAAATGCACATCAAAAAAATAATCCAAGCCTAAAATAGAATGCTTCTTTTCTAGCTGTGTCTTTATTTACAATTTTTAAAATATTATCTTACATTAAAGTTGCAGGGGGAATTGGTCTTACAATACATGTAGTAGTATGCCAAACAAAGTAGTACTTTTAGTTAAGTTTTTTTTAAATATTTGAAACAAGAGATGTAAAAATAGTTACTGTATCCACAGTATAACTTAATATCCTCCTTTACTGCTCTAGACTGCTGCTGGAGGATTCAGACGAGGAAGAAGGTGATCTGTGCCGAATCTGCCAGATGGGGGAGGAAGCCGCTGCCAACCCCCTGATTCAGCCTTGCCGCTGCACAGGCAGTCTGCAGTACGTCCACCAGGACTGCATCAAGAGATGGCTCCGCTCCAAAATTGGCTCTGGTAAATACATAAACCTATTTATTACTTGGCTACAGCTGTCACCGAAACATAGTCTTGTCCACCGAGTCAATGTGTTTTTACTCATTTTCTTTTAGGCACAAACCTTGAGGCCATCACAACATGTGAGCTCTGCAAGGAGAAGCTGCGTTTGAACATAGACAACTTTGACATTCAGGAGTTATACAGGACACATGTGCAAGTGAGTCACCATTTAAGTTCCTTTTTAGAGAATAGAATTTCAAAATGTACAGCCCAAGATACAGTCCTAATTAATTAAAAGCAAAAAAAACAACAACTGCTAAATTAAACTAAAACAATTCATCAAAACAAAGAATTCATCTTAGTCCTTTTTGTGCATCTATAACAAATTGGAAACAACCTCCATCTCCAGTCTGATAGCTGATGAGAAATCCTGGGCTGATGTTGCATGATGTGTTCCAGTCTGCTAGACTCAGGGCGGCTGCACACTGCCTGCGCTGCGTGTTCTATTGCACACCGGAAACGTGTCCGACGCGGCGCTGCTGAAAACTCATGTGATTTGGATCACCCTTGTTGGACATATGGGGGGAGAGTTGTGGAAATGTACTGCACTCAAGCATTAGTATACGTGTTAAACATAAATATATACTGATATGATACTAGCAAAGACCACGTCGGCAGTACTGATGGCAAAATAGGCCAGGAGTATTTTTGTTCTGTATTGACAGGTGCAGTATTAGAAAGTCAATAATTATTTATTCTTTTTTTTATTAAGATTACATTTTATAACTGCAATAAATGTCTTAAAGATAGGCGTCGGTAGTATTTCTAGCATGCACACGTCTTCGGTGTGCTTGAGATGTGCGTGGAATAAAAACAGACACGCCACAAAGGCAGTGTGCAGGAGCCCTAACATCATGTCAAAGTACCAGTTTACCAAGTACTTAACTTAAAGGGGGAACCCCTAAATGACTAAGTGGAGGAAAAACAAAGCAAATACAGATGGTTCCATGCAGGGCACGAGTGCTTATTGAAACGTTTGAGTATGAAGGGAATTACATGCTAGCGTACCAGAGACTTTTAGAATCCGTGCCATGCGGCTTTGAAACGGTTGAAACTGATTGGACCGCCAAATATTTGATGAAATTACGAAAATGAAAATTGAGCGGAAGCACGTAGGAGGGCGGAGCCAGACCAGTATTGGATATGTTCTGGGTGAAAACTGTGCAGTTTACTGAAAGGTGTTTCTCTTGCTTCCCAGTCCGAATACGATGAGTTTATCAGCAGCGGTCTCTATCTGGTGGTGCTGCTGCATTTCTGTGAGCAGAGGTTCTCCGACGTCCTCGGCGCAGTCGATGCAGCTGGGGTGAGAACACACTCGCACTTACTAGAGCTACAGTACTAACTCCGCTCTGCAGTTTTCCCAATTACATTAGTCGTTTTCAACATTGTCTGAGAGTGCCATGTGTATGTTATTGCTGTCAATAGTCTTCATTACAGGGTACGGGGTTCATGGTATTTTTGGCTGAAAAATATGAGTATTTTTGGTCTGTCGGTAGACTCGCATCATTGGTCGAAGGGAGTAACGTCACCACACCATTAGGGAGTCGAGTTTTGCCATTCGCCATAGCTCGTTCAAAAGGAATCGGCGCGGCAGTGTTTCCAAGTGTGATCAGTAATCCAGAACACCAAATTGTTGAAAACAGCAGGATTACTGTTGAATTCAATTAAAGCAGTATCAAACATACATACTGTTCTTCAAAGCTGAAGAAAAGTCCAATAGGGAGCAGATCGCTGGTCTTACATGTGTATTAGACGGGAACTGCAAACGGAAGAGAGGGCACGAAAGAAATGTGCGAGGGGTTAACCCGATAGCAACTGCTCTTAGGGGCCGTCCACATGGAAAAGCTTTTTGGTGCAAAACGCACGTTTCGCATCGTTTTGGTCGATCATCCAAACAAATCCTGTAAACCCACTTTTTAAACCCGGGTGTCTTTGTTTGGACGGCGAAGCCATCGCCACACCCCTTGACCTCTAGCCTTCGACCTCTTATCCCGCGACATCTTATAATAACACTAATGGCGGACTACAGGCTTGTGTTCCCGCTGAAGAAGATATTGAGCTTCTTAGGGTTACTAGGGCAAAATATATCGTCTGTTAGTATACAGCGCGCAGACTCCAACTCTTCTCTGTTTGTTGGTAAACTTCTGTAGCAGAAACGGTTGGGGGGGGGGGGGACTTAGAGGGCTATGCCTATACTCATAGAATCTGGAATTACAATACGTAACTATTGATATCACCTTAAGAACAAATATTCTTGGAACCATGACAAAAAATTGAAAAGTAACATTTAAATCCACGATTCCCATTAGACACTATCGCTGACTATCTCTGTAACAGTTTGGACAGGATTAAGCATGTTGACCATACTGTACATAGTCCAGCCATATGCTAAGTTTCCACCTTTGAAAATGTTTAAATGATGAATTGTGGTCGAATATATAAACCTTTAAAAAGAGAAACTGCTTCCTTCTCTCACCCAGTTGTTCAACCTGGTGAGAATTCTTCATGAACACATGGACAATCTTGAAAGTATGTTTGCCCAATCCTTCTCTTCTCATGTTTGTTGAAAGACAGTCCTGATATGCAAGCAAGCTTTTATCTGTCCATGCCATATTTAAAGCTGTAGTATAACGTAGATTGCTCACCCTTTTGTGTTTTCATTGTTATATTTATTACGTGGCTACATAATTTGACTTGATGTGTCTGGATTGCAGTTCCCCATGGGGAAGGGGACGAGGAAACGCGAGACAACAGACCATCTATTGACTTTTCTGACCTGGACGACGATCTCGAAGAGGAGTACTAATTATGTGATAGGGGTGGATTATGGGTAAAAAAAAAAGAGAAACAAAAGTGGGTCACTCGATGCCATATGGTAGCTCACCCAGTTTTCACACATGCTTTTGTCATGTTCATCTGAAATTGAACGGCAGTGAACAGAACACGTCTCGCCTTTGTTGCAAGTGGCTTTTGCAGATATGCAAACTCCAAATGAACTAATGTGTACAAATATTTTGGTTGACACAACTGTAATTTTTTTTCCTTAAGGAAGTGCACTTTATTCAATTATAATTCAATAAAAATGCAAGTCTTTAACTGTTGTACCACAAGTGCTTTAATGTTTGAATGAAAATGAAAAATAATTTAAATAGAGGACAAGTGTCGATTAATACTTGTGTGATGGTACGATGGATGCTTTTAGGAGAGAACATACGAAGTGATTATTCCTTTTGTTGTTCCTCTGACTTTTCCCAATTGCGGGGGGGGCACAAAGAAGAGAACTTAACCCCATCAACAAATGTTCTTCATCATCTTTGTTCCAGTGATTGACATGCTTTAAGTTTCATGCTTTTAATTTTGGAAATAAAGAATAAATGCAAAATGCTGTTTTTGTCTACTTTTGTTAAACATTGATTTACTGTTGTCTATGTCGCAGGCACACTGTAGTTAACAGGTGTTTCCTGTTTGCAGACTTGTCTGACAGGGCTCACTGTTGCCGATAGTTGAATCTCTGCTCCATTCTTTAACTGGAGCCATGTTGCTGGACTACAACACTGCTGCCACCAATGACATTTGAGTACTTGTAAATGAGTCCGGTTCCAGGCCTGTGATTGGGTCCACGACTCCACTTCAAAATAAATGCAGTGAAACAAAAATGGCAGCGCTGCCTGATTATCATGCTGCTTCTGAACATCTTCAATAGGAATACTCTGAAGACTGAAAGGAAAAACCCACCCAAAAATACAATTGTCATCACTTGTGAAACGGGTTACACACACACACATACACACTTCAGGTGAATGGGGAACAACTGAGACGCTGATAGCAGCTGTGATGATTTGACTGAAACGAAATGACCTGGTAGCTGTAAATTTGTTTGGATATATCTAAACAAGTCCAAGTCAATGGTGATTAACAAATGTATTGTCAGTAGACCAACCCTAAAGGTTGTAAATGCCTATTTCCATTCTGTGAATAATTGTAAATATTAAACTTATTAATATTAAACAGGCTTAAGCCTGACTAATTGCATGTAAATAATTAACTTATAACAGCTTTACATCACATACACTAATTACACAACAACAAGAAAGAAAAAAGAGTCTTTAAAGGCAGGACATTTTATTTGAAGGATACTGTACCTGATTTGAGCTGATAGATCTGTTTAGGAGTGGTGGGGAAGTTAAAAAAACAACAACAAAACAACCCAATACCATTTGGTTTACAATTTGATATAAATGGATTAACAAGCCGTATTGAGGCAGTTCCACAGAGAGAAAGGAAAGCTCAGGCTTTTGACATTCAAATGACCCAGAGCATCTTTGGTTCATTCATGGTTATAAAACATATTTACAAAGCATTCAAAGCAAATGCCAGTGCAATTTGAGCATCCCTAAAAACTCTGAACCTCATTGTGCTTAAACATAGAAGGAACTGTAGCTCCAAGACATATTAAAGTGCGTTTTTGCTCAGTAGGTACGTGCATAGGAAAGTTCCATCTACATAAACACATCCGTACAAGCAGGTGTCTGAGTCCTTCTCAGGCTAAGACAGTGTGCTACACTTTTAAAACTAATCAGCAGGACTGAAATTTCAGATTTTTCTATTTCATCATTCATGTATTGATTAATATTAATATTAATAAATCAACTTAATCAGTAAATACAGAAAATAACCCTATCCAGTGGCTTAAAAACTCCCATTTCTTCTGAAGTAATAATGTTAAAAGGCAAAGTCAGTAGGATCAAACACAATGCTTTTTACTTATTAAAGGCACAGTGCAACTAAAAATACAGCGTAACGCGTCTTTTTGATCAGAGTGCAATATCTCAATGCAGATAGTGTGATTTGTTGAGGTTTGAATGTATCAGACTAATAAGTGGAGCTTAATTGAAAAACAAAAGAAATGTATATACAGTATAGAAAGAATTTAACAGCCAAATTTCTCATAGAATATAATTAAGCATAAACATAAGAGCCAAAGTCTCTAGTTTCTTCCTTTTGCTTGCAGGGATGTATTCTTAGTGATGTCTGGGGGCGGTATTGTAAATACCTTAATACTGGTATATCACACCCAAGTCAAAGAAAACAGGTTAGACCGTGTCTTCAGGTGAACTGGCCTTTTAAAAGTCTATTTTATGTATTTATTAATTGTAACCATGTAAAAATCGAAACGTCTGAGGTTAAAAAGTAAAACCGGAATAGTTTGAGTAGCGATATATACAGTTAGCAACACTGTTTTGTTTCTGGTAGTTTGGAGTCACTCATTCATCAGTGAAATTCAAGCTGTTATAAGGATGAATGGGAGTGTTTTGTCGGGTTGCAAACAACTCAAAATCTTTTTACAATCTAAAAACAAAAACTGCAATCAAAACCAATCCCACTCCCATTAATGATCAACATTTACCAGAGCATCAGTCCCAGTGTTCACATTAGGTAGAACACAGGGCTCTTCACAAACACAATCCAAAATAACCAAAATTAAGACACTGAGTTGGCGGATATTCACAATTCTCTAACAATATTTACAGTTTCACACATCATTGAGCAGGATGAATTAATAATTTAAAAAAGGTGAAGGCTGCATCTGCACTTGGTGAAATTTACTTAAATGCACACAAGGCACAGTAATACTCCCTGAGGCTGATTATTTGGTCAAGCTCAGTCATCCTGGGTTATGATACTGGTGGCGTCTCCATCATCTAAGGTCCTCTTGTAGCGGACGGTAGAAGAGAAGTGGGCTCTTTTCTTTTTATAGAAGATAAAGCCGACGGCTAAAAGGAGAGCGAGGACGACCACGACGAAGAGACCCAACGCCACAGGAGAGCCTTCGGACTCTGAGGACACAGAGGGGAAGTCAGTCATTTCAGTCACTTTTTCGTAGTCTCCCACCGCCAGACCTCGCATTATCCTCCTCCACAGCGCTGTGGAGGCGGGTCTGGCGAGTCCACATAGCATTCCGGGATGGGAGAAAATCGTCTTTTAAACCAATCACAAATCGTCATGCTAAGCGCCGGACAGAGCCCCGGTTCCGCTGAAAAACAGCCTCGGGATGGAACTTGTTTTGGTAGAACATGTACGTTCAAAAGTTGTTTTAGTCGTGCAACAGAAAATCTGAATGGACAGACAGTCTAGCTAGCTGTCTGGATTGACCCTGCAGAGATCTAAGGAGCAGTTAACCATACTCATAAATCCACCGGAGTTTAAATTGCCAACACAAAGAGAGAGCAAGGTAACGGACATCCGTCCGAAAAGAGGGACATCCGGCGGAATTTCTGTCGGACATTGTGGGTATAGAATAGTTTTTAGAGGTCTTTGTGTGCCTTCTAAACAAGATGTCATCGTGTTTGAGCTCACACAGCTTTTATCTGAGTTCAGACTCTCTGTCTTAGACAAACTATTAATAACATGGAATATTTGTTTGGGTTGAATCACCTTGGCTGGACCAGCAGCTTGCTGTTGTCTGTTGTTTACCTTCGGAGAGAGCCAAGCTATTGCTTAACCTGTTTCCACACTTTGGGCTAAGCTAAGCTACCCGGCTGCTGCCTCCAGATACATATTTACTGTAACAATATGAGAGTGGTGTCTATCTTCTCATCTGACTCTTGGCAAGAAAGTGAATAAATGCATCGCCCAAAATGTCAAAAACATTTCTTTAATGCAGTTGTGATACTCACTTGCTTCTGTTTTGCAGACAACACGACTGTGGCTAGCCCGGCAGCTGACAACTTTCCAGATCCCTTCGTCTCCTGCCATCATGACGGCACAGGAGTCCTCGGACTTCTTCCCACTAACCAAAGCCTCAGACTTCCAGTTAGAGAAAGCCAGAGCCGAGCCATCCTGCCACGACACAGGCTTACCTGAGAGGAAAAACAAGGAGATAATCAGGGGGGAATGGGAGAAGGACTATCGTCACCCTCAATACTAATGTCACAAATAATGTGTTTCTGTATGATGTTGAGGGTTAATTTCCAAATCACATAAAGAAGGTGACCTAGATTATTTAAAACGTCACAGGTGCAGTAGGTAGGACTTAAAAAACTAACCTTCTGTCAAATTAGCAGAAACTGACCCCATGTTTCAGTAGAACGACATGAAGCAGGTCATTTAAAAAAAAAAAAAACGGGTTTGTCTGGCTAGACTAAAGCGTGTAGTGCGATGTGAAAAAATCCACGGCTCCTTACTCAGGTGCACCAATCAGAGGGGAGCGGGGGGGGGGGGGGGGGGGGGGGGGGGGGGGGGGGGGGGGGGGGGGGGGGGGAGGACGTCAATCACTGCTCATAAACACACACTCATTCTTCTTCGTTGAGGGAGGGGCTTAGGAGACAGTTTAGTGCTTTTGCAGAAGAGGGGGGAGGGACTGAGAAGTTGTCAATGTTCAAATTTTTGGGCTAAGTCCTGCATCTTCACAATCCTACTTACAGCACCTTTACATTCTTTTGGTCACTAAGGGCAGTGGAACTGAAAATACCTTCGTAATCACTATTTAGCTTTTAGTTCTTAGTTGATTTTTTTGTCATATGTAAACAGAAAGGCCAACCACCTTACATCATAAAACTGGACTGTAACCAGCCATAACTCCTAAATGATCTCACAGGTATTTAAATACTCAGAGATTCTCTTTTCTCTCAAAACCTTCCGCTAAGTCCAAGTTTATGTTTTCTGTCGCAGTGAAGTTTAAATATTGTAGTAAAACAAGCCTACAATGTCAATTACAGGCTTATAGGTATATATGGGGCACCCATATATAGAGGTTTATCCCTCGATGTAGCCTACAACGTCAATGATGTATCAATTATGATCATACGAGAAACACAAAATGCAGATTTTTCATCTAGATGTCAAACTCGTATATAATATGCGTAATAATCATTTTTTTTAAAACTGAAGTTTTACCCTTTTGCTCCCATTTCAAATGATCGTGTTTACCTTGAGTGTCGAGCTCCACGCCGAGCCATACTCGACCGGTGATGAGAGGGTCATCAGACATGTACTTCGACACAAAGTTGTTCTCCTCTTTGGATTTTAGGGTCAGCAGTTGAGCATCTGTCAGTCGATATCATAAATAAATAAATAATTGAATTGGTGGACTAGGGTGGCTTCATATCAGCTGAATACTAACTACAACCCTTCCTGCACTAAACAACAACTCACCCATGCTCTGACAGATGCTCCTGGCCTTCTCCATGCTGTACACGCTGTAGTTGTAGAAGCCCATGTCGAAGGCGTAACAGTGATCCTGATGCTGCACCCACATGGACATGCCGTTGCTCTGAGGGCAGTGATTGGTCTCTGGGGCGGCCTGCTGTCTGGCCCCTGATTCAACAGAAACAATATGGACACGGTCAAAGCCACTCCAACACAAATTAAGTCACAAGTAAATGCATAATGCCATAATGTGTGTAAAAAAAAAAAAAAAAAAAAAAAAAAAAGGTTACTGTAGTTTTTTTCCTCTGAATCTAAACCATTCAATATATCTGGTAAAAGCATGGAACGAGCTTCCAGAAGAATTTGTGCGTATCCCTTCAGTTAACTCTTTCAAGAAGGGCGCCCAGATAGCTCAGTTGGTAGAGCGGGTTTATTCCTCGATGCAGCGGCTGCGGGTTTGACTCTGACCCAAAAGATGTGATGTACAACTATATAGCCGGTTTGTAATTTTTGTAACTTAATTTTTTTAAATCATGAAATTAATGAGTTTTATCAAATCAGTGTACTTCAAATGTGTTTGAAGCAGCATCATTTTTCTTTTCGTGTTGTTTGAGTGTGGAATAGAGGATTTTACATCCTGTAGCAGACAATTTCCAATACATTTCAATAAAAAATAAAAAAAGTAATCAAAATATAAAATATATAAATTCAGTTGATATAAAAATATCAACTGAAGTTGTTTCCCTTTTTTCTACATGATTCTTCATGATGATGAAAAAAGAAGAATGTGATTTTATATCTAAAATCACATGGGCGTCTTACTCTGGGACGGGGTGGTGATGGTAGCCGTGTAGCAGATGGCTCCGTCTAACACCGTATTGCAGCTGGTTCGCATCCAGGCTCCAGCAGGGGTTACAAATACACAGCTGGCCTCTTGTTTGTCTGAGTTGGAAACCTCCAAAGAGTCCGAGATGGTGGCTTTGTAGTCCAGTCTCGTTCCATCAGACCACTCAAAGGCCGAGTCACTAACCTACACGGAGAGAGAGAGAGAGACACCGTCATATTAGCTGGTGAAGTTCAATTATGAGCAAAGAATTATGATGCACCGCCTTGTGAAAGAAGATGTACTCGTAAAATCTTTTTCTTACATCTTGATTGGATAGGCCAATCCAGAGCGGGAAGCCGTCCGTCTTAGCGATGAGCTTCACGTGCGCACTGTGCTGGATGTCGTGGACACTTGCCAGGTGGCCTCCATGCTGGTCACACACTTCCAGAGCCTGGTACCAAGTCATTTTTCGGGTTGCAACCTCATAGGTTAAGTTGCCGTAATGTTGTAAATCCTTGGATGACACGTTGTACTCCTGTTTTGGTTCTTGGGAGGGAAGGATCGGAAACGTTAAATACTTTCAGTGACGATAACAACAAGGGTGGACGGAGGAATTGGAATTATGATGGGAAGTGTGATACACCAACCATTGTCCAGTTTGCAGGTCACAATGGTCCTTTGTTTGAACTCTGCAAATAAGTCTTGGTTTGAGATGAGAATCCAGTTGTTACCAACGGTGAGACCAGCCAAGAATGGTCCGTCTACATCTGGTCTGCCCTTTATCCAGTTGGAATATTGGACATTTGTGCCATCATACCACTTCATCTGGTTATCTACAACCAAACAAAATGACTTATAACCCCGGGGTAATGACACACACACTTGACGCTTTATTTACAAAACAATATTTAAACTATTTCCATTACAATATGTCCAGACCATCAGGTTGATTTCATATAGGCCAATAGCACTTGGTACCATATAGATGTTAACACCGCCCCAGGAAACACACACCAATCAGAGGGGTTCCGGCATCCATACAAATGAAGGTCAATGAGTTGTGTGATGGTAACGGTGATGTTAGTCAGGGTCTATAATCAGACCTCTCTATAAGACTTTCTGGCACGCACAAACTTTGTTTTAAATTAGAAAGGGAATAAGATTTCAGATCAATATCTGCCAATAGCCTGAGTTTAGGTATCAGGACTTGTGTAGCCGAACTGTTTTGCCTCCCTATTACATAACGCATCGATTGCAGCTAGAAAAACAGATTTTTTAAAATTCTTTTTTACACAAAAGTCTGTAATAGTGCTTACCGTTTTCATCTTTGAACAGCCCCAGCCATACAAACTGGGCCAAGCTTTGAAACGGTATGAGTTGCTGGGTAACAAATTCGTTCTCTTCTGAATTCCGGATGGTTAGAATGTCTGCATCTACATCTGAAACACAAACAACACTCTGTTATAGAAAGTTTACAATCAAACTTCCACATAACAACATGTGCCCAAATGGTGTGACATTCTTACGAAGTTTTCTGCAGGTATCCTGAATCTGTCCTTGGTCAAACTGGTCCCATCTGGTGCTGACCAGCTGGAAGGAGTAGCAGTTGTTCTTAAAGGGGATCCAGTTGGGACCATTTATCTTATGGGGACACTTCACTGCAACCTCATCAGGTGTGGTGATGATCTCTTCTGTAATACATAACCTTTACATTATTATTTTGATTACATCAGTATTTGTGAGCCTACTGGTGCTTTCCAACAGAAAAGGTAGAGATTTTAGAGAAGATGTTTTCCTTTGAACCTCAAGACTTACAAGAAAATGATGCACAATAATAATAAGAATGATCAGAATAAGTTTTAATAGCCAATTGAATGCAAAACACACATGGAATTTGACTACAGCTTTTTGTTGCTCTTAAAGTACACAGAGATAGACATTGGGCTAAAAACAAGGATATGAAACTTTAAAAAGATTGACACGCTTCAGTTCTTTCTTCTGTGAACCTGTTTTCACAACAGAAAACCCGGAATCAATTACATTTTTCAATTTTATAGACTCTATTAATTTACAATTTGACAAAGTTGGAATAACGTCCAGATGTTTTGTGTGTGGACTTATCAGCAGGGTTGTACATGTAAAAACAGCAAACAAACATTTTGAGCTAGAAGTGGCGTAGCTCTAAGCCCTAACGTGTCATAGACTACTACCACCAGCAGGAATTAGCTTCACGAGGAGGTGCATTCCAAAACCCCACCCCCACTCACTGTGGGGCTTGTGGCAGATAGCTCCTCCTAGCTCCTCCTCACACTCGGTGGCTTTCCAGAAGCCATCGGTGTCCAGGTAGACACACGAGCCACTGGTGTCATCAGAAGACCAGCGACTGAATACAGTGTGACTGTGGTCAGTCCAGCGGTAATGGATTCCCTCCTGAACACAAAACCAAAAAGGATAACTTGAAGAAGTATCTTATGAGAAGTAGTGGATTCAAATAAAGGCCCTTCTTAGGCACACTTACGTCTTCGCTAAAGAGGCCGATCCACATGGGTGTGCGCGCACGGCTCACTTGTACGGTGAGGATAGATTGCAGGAGGGTATCGGCCACACTTGCCAGTTCCATGTTCTTACTATTGCACTGCTCTAAGGCCTCAAACCAGGTGAGGTTTTTGACCAGCAGCAGAATGGTGTGGTTATTGACCTGGAATGGGTCTGTTGGGATGTGGGGCTCCTCTAGTTTATCTGAAATGAGTAAGCCTTGTGTTAAGAGAACATCATGTCTTGTAAGTTGGGCCCGTGACCTACCAATACACTGGTTGTAAAAATAAGTGGATTTATCTGGGCACTTTATGACTTTGATTAGAGACATTAGAGTGGGGAGCTGATAGGAAATTAGGGGAGAGAAAGAGAGAGAGAGAGAGAGAGAATGAAATGCAATGGCTGTCACCTTAACCCCTAGGCCCGTAACGATGTTGAGGTTTAAGCCATGCATTATTTACCGCCCTTTAAAATATTTCCTCCATGTTACCATTTAAGGAATAGTCTAAACTTAATAAAACAAAAATCAAAAACAATCTTAAGAGGGACCTTAGCATGCCAGATTAAGGTGCTTGGATAGGAACTTTTTGCAAAGAAATCTAAAGTGGTATTAGGTATTAGGTGGTGGTCGTGATTTACCTGCATAGTGCTGACAAATGCCCACATTTTTTCTGTTTTTGTCTGTGCAGGAAGAAAAGTCCCAGGTACCCAGCATGGCAGAGTTGGGGTTATTCATCAAAAACACACACAGATCCATACTGTCGGGATCCCATGTCTGTCAAGAAAAAAAAAAAAAAGAACAGAAAATGATCACAAGTTCTTTCTTCCTTTTCCTTTTTTTTTTTTTAAATGAGCTACCACTGGCTAATGTTACGTAACAGGGTACAGGGTCCACACCCTCAAATTGTTTTCATTTTAAAATGTGTAGTCTTCAGCCCACAATAAATCCCTTGAGACAAACTAACTAAAACACCTTATACTACTTTTGTACACACATGCAGTAGTACTCCCCAAGACCTGTAGACAGACTCTGATCTGTCAAATCAGCAAAGCCCCAACCCATTTCACTCGGCAGTGAAGGTGAGGGGAACTTACGTGGACTTGTATAGCTTTGTGCATGCCCAGAAGCAGAGGGTTAAAATGGATGAAGTTAACCGGGGTCTGGTCCACCCATTCAGGGTCGTTACGTTTGATTTTTAGACCAATCCATATTCTTTCCATGTTTCTCAGGCTTGGCAAAAGGGTGGTGATGAAGTCTGCACAAACACACACAGACACACAGACACACGCAAAAACACACACACACACACACACACACACACACACGTTTTGGGTGCATTTTGACTTTGAGGAACTATTATTTCTTATTTGATTGGTGCCAATACAAACTTTATCACACATAAAAACCAATGTGTTTAACATCATTTGAGTCGGGACAGGCCTGTTAACCACACTTGTCTTCTTTATTAAACAGAACTAGAACATTAGCTCACCTTGCTCCACCTGATCTGAAATAGTGACCAGGGTTCCCCTTAGCGACTGGCATTCGTCATTTGCATACTGAAATGTCACAGGCTTCTGGCTCCTCATCACTGTGTAGCACTAAAAAAAAAAAAGATAGCCGTATCTCAGAGTGTTCGTTAATTTTGGGATAAATAGGACCTTTATGCCTTTCCGCTACTACTGTATGTCATTGTGCTATATGTGAATATAAATGGCCCTGTGTTCATTTTGTCCAGTTTTTCTTGCCACATAGACAATACATCTCAACCAACTTCCAAATTTAATACAGATTAAATAAAATAAAATATACCAAGAAATATAAAGTGGGCGGATGCCCAGCAAAGGTATTTTAAATGTTGACCCATCCAGCTAAACACATTTTGTATTTGCAACCAACCTAAGTGACCAAATTGATGATAATTCAAAATTGAAGTTGTTTTCTTTACATGCAGATCATCTCACATTCACTCCGGCAATAAATCTATCTGAAATGAAGCCACAGCTCTTGAGTTCCTTGAGAATGTCTGTTCGGTTGTTTCTTGGTGGCAAATTAATGCAAATGCAAGATCTTCAGTCTTTGCTAAAGAGTTTTTCAGATGGATTTTCCTTTAAAGTATGAAAGTATTATCTAATTATAAATCTGTTTTAGCAGTGTTGAGCAGAATCTAAAATGTAGATGCAGAGTGAAATGTGTTGAAGGATCAGACCTTATTTCTGAAAGACAAAGATTGATTTTCACAGGGCAGTCCTCCAGGTTTAGGATCCAGAGCGTTTCGCTCCACTGAAGTGATGTTGTGTCTCTCACACACAAACGACAGTTGCTGATTGCAACTGCGCTCATGCTCTGCAAAGTAAACATATGACAATAAATGTGTGTATAAAATAAACTAAGCATTGCCTGGCTTAAATCAAATTAAGTGATATAAATCAGAGCTTTTTTGCCCTCTGAAAGAATTGAATTCATTATTATTTAACTGTTGTGTCTTGTTGTAGTTGTTTTCCAAGTAAGGAGTTTCAAACAAAGCACTTATGCTTACTTCAGGTTACAAAACAGAAGACATTTTTAAACACTGTTGTGTGAAATCCAGCTTGGAAAACCCTTGAAAATGTGGTTTAAAATCCTAAGAATCTTACGAATCAATGTTATTTATCAACATTTTGTTTTCATATAAGACCCCGTCTCTCCTAGTAAAAAGTTGATTGAGAGGATAGATTTTCAGGGCCTTTTTTTTTGTCATCAAATTTTCCTTATACAATTGAGGCCAGGTTGGTTAATGCCTCGACGCAGAGGTTTGGGGTTCAAATCCGACCTGTGACGATTTCCTGCATGTCTTCCCCCTCTCTCTCCCCTTTCTCCCCCAGCTGTGATGTCAAAAATTAAAAGCAGCAAAGCCCAAAAAATAATGTTTTAAAAAACAACATAGGAAAACATTCCAGGACCACAGTAGGAACGGAGCTTGCAGATCACCAACTAGACACAAAAACAGACACACACAAACACTCACGAACAAACAAACAAAAGACACTGACAGAGAGATTTTAAGGGCCTTTGTGTTTATCTTATATTATGGATTCAACCTGCTGGGAGCTATTTCTCTGGTTTTACGTTGGCTGAACCAAGCCTGAAATGATCAGTCTCATAAAATTAAGCCAAAATGTAATTGTCCCCTAGATGGATTTTTTCTTCTTTTTTTTAACTGATTTGAGTTTAACTGGCATGTGTCCTCGGGTCAAATTGACCAGTTCTCCTACATCAATGTTCTTTTTTCCTACCCAATTGTAATTACCCAAAATAACATAATTGATTCCACACAAAGCTCTTTGGCAAGTACACATCTCTACTTTCCTGAATTTTGGGGTGTCTTATTCAATTTTACAGCATTTGAAAAAAAAACACTGAAGTGGTTTTGAAATAGTATTGAGTAAAAGTTGACTTATTCCAGTCTGTGATTGTCCATCAACATACATTCCTTTACTTTTAGTCTGCATTTCTAACTCAAAGGTGTAATTTCCTATCAAAGGTTTATTGACCATGAACTCCAACATAACTGTAAAACTAAAGTTAATAAGAGTTACGTAGTGTTGAACATTGAAAAAAGCATCAAAAGTGTTGAAAAAAAGTACCAGAAACGTAATAAAAAGTTTTTAAAAAACAACAATAAAAAGCGTCAACGAAAGTGTTGATTATCAATTTTGACGGGAAGACAACACAAGGGTTAAGTTGTTTTCCATCCCCACGATATAGTAAATTAAAAAAATATCCCACCTCAAAGTCAGCGGTATAGACGACTTTGATGTTTACTCACCAGGAAAGACGTGTTCAGGACTGATGGAGGTGCATCTGCCCAGGAAAGCCGAATGATAGAAGTACATTTGGATGTACCTTAAACATAGAGTATTTCAGTCAACATCACATTGTGCTTGTACAACATGAACAGTATACGTGTGTGAGTGTACAGGCTTACGTCATGGGGAACACCCGTGCAGGCTCGCTCAAATCGACCCACCAGCTTTGCTTGGGAGAACTTGAATTCTGTTTAAAACACGCAAGCTTAAGAACCACATAATAAAAATAATTCTATAATCCACTTTATTACCACTTGTCTTAAACAGAATTTATAAAGTACTTTTTACAATACTTGACTGCAGTTCATGTCTGTGTCAATAACTCCAGTGATTCAGTATTGCAATTCCATAAAGCTGGAGGACTCACAAGAGACGGAATAAAAATGGAATGGTCAAAATCGATGCAGCAGAGGCTGAGACGGCCTGTATTTCACATTTTTAGAGAAATAAATACTTTTGATGGTTAGTTTTAAGGAACTGAAAGTACCACTAAGCTTTTATCATATTGTTCTTATTTTTTTAAGTAGTTAGCTTGGAGGCAGAACTTTATTTTGACTGCTTATACTGTATTCTCATGAAATATTGTCAGCTTGACCAGAAGATAATAGATAATGAAAAGGAATTTTAGGCTCTACAAATCAACTACAATGCCAATAGGGTGAACAACAAATGGAGTAAACAATGTAAACTATAAACGAGATAAACTGCAAAAACAGAGAACCTGTTTTACCCTCCTTTTTTTTTTTTTTTAAATGCACAGGTATTTTCTAAGTGCCCCAGTTAATCCGAACAGGGATTGCTCAATAATAGCTTGGCAACAGTAACCAGGCATAGCAGGTCTGTCTGGCTTTAGATTACTACAAACATGTAAGCTGGAGGCTGAAAGGGTGTGCATGGGGCTGTAGTCAGAACTATAATCAGAATCTATAGTGGTTGGAGTCTAAAAAGTTGTGGCTTTCTTTTAGCCTTTCAAGAAACAAAAACACTAAAGCAAAATTGTTAAAAATCATAATATAAAGTCTAAAGTACAAACAGCTTGTTTGACATGAGCTGCATATATTAACAAGCCTGACTTACGGGTGCCTGGGCAGCTCGCCTGGTAGAGCGGGCGCCCATATATAAAGGATCAATCCTGCAGGTCATTCGCGCTCGTGCTCCCCTTTCATATCTTTAGCTCTCTATCTTAATAAAGGCCTATAATGCCCCAAAAATAATCTTAAAAAAAAAAAAAAAAAAAGCATGACTTACCAGTTTAGCTTTAGCCTTTTAGCACAATATCAAACCAATTTACATGGTTCTTGTTTTAAACATAATAATATAATATTAAATTAATATCAAAAAGTCATCTGGAGACTGTTTTCAGACAACTTTAGCCGAACCTTAAGCATTAGCTTCCGCTAGTTACTTACAGCTGAATAAATCAGAGCGACATTTATCCTTTCAGCCGACAAAATCCCCAGTTATTGGCTAGAAATGAGAAAACTGCTTTTGTCTAGCTCTGTCTGATATTAAGGACCCATTGTTTTACAATTACTGCGAGTTTTAAGTGGGGAATCTGGCGCCGTCATCACTGTAACCTGCACATGTGCAGGTCCTGGTTTGATTACACGGCCATTACGGTCACCTGTAACTTACGTCTTTTAGGTACTGGTGGATCTGTCCGGCAGCCGTTGAGCTGAGTGGTGCAGCCAGTTTGCTGTCATTCAAACTGCAAAACAGCTGTGCCTCCTCAAACGTTAGCTTAGGCTCATTAACAAACCAAAACTCTGCTCCGTCTACGAAGATAGAGCTCTCATGGTGTCCAACTGAAAAGCACAACAAACACGTTCTAAATTCATGGCCCATTTCAGACAGTGACAACAGACAAATGACACCCAGCCACAGACATGTGAGGATGAAATAATTCTATTTGGGAAATCATCGAGAGAGATTAAAAAAAGAAGCTGAATCAAAGAAATTCTGGCCACTATAATAACTATTAACTCAAAAGATAATTAGACTTTCAACACAGAAACTGGAAAGATTTGGTAATTACCGGGATTGTACCAGTCTGGGATCTTTGGTGTCTTTCCTGTTGAAGTGAAGTAAACAAAGAATGAGTTGAAAGCCAAATGAAACCAACGACCCACAACTAACAAGATCATGATGTGTTGCAATAGATTTACACTAAGCCCATACATTTCTTTTTTTAAATTACATTTTCTTTTTTTATATACTTTATTATTGTGTGCAATAAAACTGTACAAATAAGGCAACTGCTGTGTGCTGCAGCTCAAAATTCTAGTGACAATCCAAATCCATCTAAGTAAACAGTCTTGATGAGGGATAGGAGCTCCTCCCAACAAGAATCGACCCTGGCTCTGTGCATACATACACGGTGGTGCTTTTATGTGTAGTCTTACCGCGGGGTATTTGGCAGACCCACTCTAGCCTGGTCTCACAGTGAAAGGGTCTGGCATAGAACGGTGTCGGAGGCATGTCGTGCAGGAGAAACACAAACAAGTGTTTCAAGGTGCTCTTCGATGTCTAACAAGGATACAGATTGTTGATTGTTTAAATATTATCATGAGGGAAATATAAAAAAAAAAAAAAAAAGCTGTTTTTATATCTGTGACATTACAGGTCTTGGTGCTCCTTAGAACTAAGTGATAGTTGAGGAATGTCTCTCTTTCTGATAACAATCCCTGACTGAAAGAACCTAAATAAGAGCAAAGGCAAAGATAAAAACAGTACTTAAATAGAGGGCAAGAGACAATCAGCTGACAATGTCAAAAAACAAAAATAAATTATCTTCACGGCCACTTGATGTAAGCAAGTGACCTTATTATGTGAAGAAAAAAGAAAACTGTTCTGACCGGCTGTCTTTTCTGGGATTTTGTTTCAAGAAAGCATGTATGATATGAAATCACTGAGTCAAGGAAGATTTCCTCTATAGCTCTTGTTGTGACTCCTACAAACAGCTGAGCAAATGGCCTTGTTTCAAAGATCAAGCTGTACAGTATTTATAACCTAATCCGACTACAATAAAATAAAACCAAGCCCACCTTGAACGCAGTGCAGTCCCGACTGTATGCGTCATCCTCATGGAAATCTTGGTGTAAAACATCCATAGTCACCTGTTGTGGTGACATCCAATAAACAGACTTCACACTCAGAAATAAATGCAATACGGTGTAATACGTACACTTAAGCCAAATATGTTGTCTTTTAGATAAATCAAGGTGCAGTTTCAGCTGCAGGGTTATACACATAAAGTTATTTAATCCAGCACAGATGTGTTCTTATTGTTTTCAATGTACTCTGATTGTCTTTCATAAAGTTTAAGAATTCACTGTCTTCACTATTATTTCTAAAAGGAATATGCCAGTTTGTTGAAATAGGGTTATTCACTGTCTCCTCTGTACTTCTATAGGTGTGCGAATGCCTTTTTGTCTTAGTGCATGCATCGTCTTAGTCATTGTCTTAGCAGCGCCACCGCTAGCCTAGCTTAGCGTAGAAAATGGAATTATGTTGCCAGTTAGCATGTCGTGAGTAAAAGTGACACAAAAACAACACCTAATTACTTATTGTGGCTTGCATATTTACAACAAGTACAAATAGCATTGCGGTTTAAGACAAGTTAAAATCCTCGGCGGATATGGACTTGGGACTACATTGGGTGGAAGTAAGCTACAGCCAAAGCACTGCTACTCTGGCAAGTACTCTGCCAAATTCTCATTTAACAAAGACATTATTGCAATTAAATATTTTAATCGTTTGACAGCACTAAAAATAGGATTGAACCACAAGAGGCTCAAAATGTTCTAAATAGGACTAAAAGCATTCATGTTTACTTCCAGGTGAGTTTTATTTCTCTATGCACTCTAAACATAAGGTACATTGATTGTGTGTAAGCAAAATGTGTAACAATGCTTTCATCTCTTTCACTTATTGGCTATAAATCTATTTTAATTAGCAGCAGACTAACAGATAAAAAAGAAAGAAAAAAAATAAGTCATTTAGAAAAATGATTCTGGAAAAAGAAATCCCACCAGGTTTGCGGATTAATTATTTCTTTAAAGTATTGTAGAACAATTATCCTTTTCATCTGTTCTTAAGTCATAATCCCAGTGAGTAAACAATTTAGATCAGACTTAGAAAATGGATCACAAGGATTTTCTTTTTCTCACTTGCCTCTGAGGGCTTCGGGGAGGCATTTATGATCAGAGTTATACTCACAGGCTGGCCGTTGCTCCACTGCCAGAAGCGATCAGCTGGGTTTCTCCTGTTCAGGCCAACCCAGAAGTACCGATTATCACTGCAACAAGGACAACAGAGCAAACCAACCATGATTCACAACAACAAATCAATCTTATTTCAAAGAAGATATTAAACAAATAAGATTACGCCTTGATATTTCAAAAGGGAAGTTGGCATTGTATTCTTAGATACAACTGTTTAAAACTGACTTGTTGAACAAGTGTGAAATGTGAGTTAGGAGATGGTAAGCATTTACTTTAAACGTAACCGAAATGCTGAGAGCTTATGTGACAAACTGACTATTTTTAGCATTCATCTTTCTGTTAAGTATCTGGTAGTGCCAGTCCCTCCACACATTGGGTGGACAAAGGTTGAATCAGAAGTCAAGCAACAATTTATTTAGATTTGTTCATGTCACAATTGTCCAATAATAAAACAATGACAAATACATGACATGTGTATACCTGATGGTGTCTCTCATGATGCTGTGCAGGGCCCTCATCTCACCATGGTTAGTGAAGCTGGGCAGGTTGGCTCCCAGAGCCTGACAGAACATCTCAGCTTCCTTCCAGGAGCGCTTCCTGCTCAGCCTTTCCTCATGAAACACCTGACAAGGTGAATCAACAATTGACAACAGCTACTAAAGCAGAGCCCATAAAGTAAGAGACTGCATTGTAAAGAAAGCCAATATAATTGTCAGATTGTGTAATTCAGAGTCTAGTGTCAGTGGTTGAATCTGTACAATAAGAAAGTATATAAAGTATATATAGTAAATTGGAAATACACAATACAGATCATTGTTTTGATTGGTCTGATGTAGAAGCAACTTCAGTTATAGATACTTAAGTTTTACTTCATACAATACGTTATAATAAACTACATTACTAATCTGTTCCCAACGATGAGGCTTTGGATTATGTAGAAAAGAATTTTTTTATTGATACATTAGAAACAGCAAAAATGTCTTCTTTATTGCATTCTTCTTCCTTGTCAAAGCCTGCCGCCCACATTACCCACAAGGCAACTCGACCACAAAAGGCTTGTTTGGAGAGCCGGGTGTGTAGTGCTAGTAGCGGCTAATGTAGCCTCTAGCCTCAAGCAGAGATGAGAGCAGGCTACAGAAGTACAGTAAGCTCACTTGTCTAACTCCATTGACTAACTTTTTAAATTTTTTAAAAGTGTAGTCTTCAGCCCTAACTGACACCGACTCACATGAAGACACTTGAGGCAATCTATAAGAAGGCTTTCTTCAACTTTTTGTCACATATGCAGCTGTGCTCTCCAAGACCTGACCACCACAGGTGTTCAATGACAAACTCTATCTCTCTCTCACATACACACACGGCTGGGAAATATATCAATAGTGTAGCAATATTGATATATGAGGCTAGATATCATCTTAAATTTTGGATATTTTATCCTGATATGACAAGCGTTGTCTTTTCCATGTTTTAAAGGCTGCATTACAGCTGCAACACACTAGACTGTTCTAGCTGTTCCATTATTTGCCTTTATCAACATAGTTATTATTTCAACATAAGTAATTATTTATCAAAAATCTCACTATGTGCATCTTTTGTTGGCACACACACACACACACACACACACACACACACACACACACACACACAAACACACACACACACACACACACACACACACACACACCTTGTAGCAGTATTTGATGTCTGGTCTGGACACCCATCCATGAGGACAGGTTTCGTTGGAGTTCAGCTCTGGTTCTGGGGCTGGACTGAGGTCTTTCCTACAAATGGTGCCGGCATTAAAAATGGTACAGTTCTTCACCTCCCACTTGCCCAAGGGTTTTGCGGTGGAAATGACTGCACAACCTCCAGCCTGATCTGAAATACACAATTAGAGGAAATACCTAGAAGTTTAATCTAAAGTCTTAAATTTCTAATATAGTTATTTAATTTTGCCCATGTAAACACACATTTTTTAACATATATCATCAAAGAGTTTTACTTCCAGATTAAAAATCGACATTTTTGTATTTTTTAGCTCACTAAATGTGAAATTTGTGGAAATATAGACATCTATAGACATCTGGTATCACTGATGTAATCAACACACATACTACCACTACCACCACACTCCTTCAACAACCATGAGTCTGTTGTGACATGGCTGGTCCTCTGGTCTTGTGCCATTCCTGCATTAGATACTGAGTGGGGCAGAAGGGTTTTTTACTAACCTGGTTCAAACCAGCCCCAGTTGGTGTATGGAACCACACCTGGGGTTCCATCCTGGCTCAGCCACTGGTACTCCCCTGTGTTCTTAATGTCCTGCAGCCCTATCCAAAAATACTGGGTTTCCTGCTTCATCTGCTCTCCAAGTAGACGACTGATAAAGGCCTGCTCAAACCTAGAAAGACCATCAACTATGAGAATGCCACTTGATGAGTGTCAGTGTGTATTTTTGATAAAGCAGCTGAACAAACTCCTACCTGTTTCTTATAGTGATGTTGCAGCGATCTTTGAATGGTACTTGTTTTAGGTTCACTTGATAACAGGAGTTGCCGTGTCTCCTCCAACCCTAAAGCAATAGACAGCAGTAACACTTAAAGCTACATTCAATTTACAAGCTAAACATTTCACTTTCATGCAAATCACCAATTATCACAAACATCCAGTCCTCGGCGATGGGACTGTATTGAGAACAGTCAGATCAGTATTTATGTCTTTTGTCACCATCACAGTCAACCATAGTAGTTTTGTTTTTGCACGCGTCTTCCGTCCTTGCAAGTTACAAGTTAACGCAGCTGGAGATCTGCATTCACCCCTATATGACTCAAAAGCTTTCCAAATGTCATTTGACCCTAACATTGAGTAATCCTTTAAATGCAGCCTTGCATGGCTACTCCATTCTTTTCCATGATTTCATAACGTGTGGAAAGACAGATATCCCTTGCAAATATGGAAGTGAATAAACAAAAGGATTACATTTAACCAAAAAGTCATGTGAAAAAAACTCACATCCTCAAAGCTACATCCGGCCTGTGTCGCTGGTTCCTTGACATCTCCTTTCTTCTGACACATAAAAGGTAGCCTGTACTTGCAGTCCCCGACCCGCCAACCATGATGCTGTGGAGCACAATCACAGGTAGGATTTGCAGGCCTTGTGGTAACAAACTTGTACAACAGATCATAAGAATACAAAAACAGAGCCAGTGCACACACAGGCCCAACACACAAAGACTGAATACAATGGGTGGGGTTTCACACACACACACACACGCACACACACGCACACACACGCACCTCTCCAGAGTAGAAGACACAGCTAGTATTCAGAGTGGGCTGAACTGGTTGGTTTTGGTCCCAGTAGGTGAAGGTGACGGGTGCCTGGTCAATCCATTTGAAAACAGTGGTGTCAATGCCGACACCGATCAGACCGATCCACACGTCCAACAACTGGCCATCTGACAGATCATAACACAATAACACACATGAGAACATCAAACTCAAATAGTCAAGGCAGGGGTCTGGTGAGAGAACTTTTTATTTGGATTTTGTCATTGACCTGCATGGAAATTAGTGTCAATCATCTCCTTGCTGTCGATAGAGTGGAGGCTAGCCAGAAAGCCTCCCCCTCCTCCCTCTGTTTTATTGCAGTGCATCTGGGCATCTGTAAAGTTTTGAGGTTTGTCCTTCACCAACTTGTAACACCAGCCATTCCAAGGGACCCAACCGTCTGCACACACTGTTTCTTTATATACAAAAGACTCTATAGAGAAGGAGCAAGACAGATAGAGGGGAGGTCAGGTCAATTTATCTCTATTTCCAAACATTTGACTCAAAGAGCTTTATGATCGGCAGAACAAGGACAAAGAAAGAAACATAAGCTATTGCAAAGTGAGGCCAGCTGACCTACCTGTCGTTGCTGTGCGCGTGGCATTGACACTCTTCTTGCAGATGTATGGCAGCTGTTTGTTGCACGCCTCAGATTCATACTTCTGCCTGGAGTTCAGGACTCCACAGTCTAACTCCAAAAGTATGGGGACGGATGGCATTCCTGTCAAACACATTCCCCCACACAATAAATGCAAATAAAAGCACATCGCATTTACCTCTGAGTATCTTTCGAAGTTATTTCTAGGTTGAGGAGTTGAAATAAAAAAAATGGTTCATGTCGTAATAACCGTTGAAACAGTGCTGCTAGTAGCAACATCGACATGTTGTAAAATATAGCAATCACAAAGAGCTCATATCAGCAGAATGCCAGATGGCTTCGGTATCCTTGACGTTCACATTGCAGTGTAAGAACAACATCTTTCCTTTCAGAAGACACAAAAAAACTGAAAACATATTACAATAGCTAGAAGGCTTTACAAAGCCTCCCATTCAGTACTATTAATGTGTTATTCAGCAACGGTCACAATCCCAATGCTACACTGTGTCCAAAAACCAGGCACAATGAGCTTTCGTTACAACACTGGCCTCATTGTCTTCTGACTAACATCAAGTTGCAGTTTATAGAAGGCAGTGACAACAGCGGATCGCAACAGCACGCTGGTTTTAGTTTTCTAGATTGAGCAGGATGTTTTCAGCCACAAACTCAGTTGCATCCATAACCTCATTTTTGTTTCCTACTGTGTTTTTATTGCAATTTACACAGATGCTCTCAGAAACCAGACAAAATGTATATACAGTAGATATAACCATCATCACCTGTTTCCCAGCGCAGAGTGGTGAGAGGGGAACCGTCTGACCACTGCCAGCCGTGAGACGTGTCTAACTGGTGAAGGCCGATCCACATCCTTTCAGGCATTCTGTCGAGGCCGTCCAATACTGCACAATGCAACGTCACAGTACACAGTAATGCATACATTTGAATTAAAAAAAGAAGGACATTACAAATCTAACATAATATGACTCTTCAAGATCATTTGGGATTGTGAAAAGTGGAAATATTTAAACAGAAACACAGAGATTCATAGTAAATTGACTGAAAAGGAAAGAGAGGTGAAGAGTAGGCAAAACATACAAAAGTTGAGCCACAATTGGAACATAAAACTGTGCGACCCAGGTCAATCAAAAATCCATCCTGTGTTGCGGGTCAAGTGTCGCTGACAGCGGTTGGTGCCGGAAGGTTGGTCAGCCTTATTGAGGTAACTATTTTTGCCCAATTTACACCTCAGTGTCGTTTTGAACTTCCCTTAACAAGCTGCACTCTCAAACATCAACACGAACTGAAGAACAAGAGACATAACAGCTAAGATAATAATCATGTTGTCAGGGTGTTATAACTATTTATTATTAATATTAAGAAATTAAGGACTGAAATACATTCTTGAGCCTTGTTCTAGTGGGCATTGACTGCCTAACATTTAGAGAAGTGAGCTTGTGACCGGGATGTATGTATGTATGTATGTATGTGTGTGTATGTGTATGTGTGTGTATGATATATAGTTTACTTTTTAATTTTTTTTTAAATGTGTCTAGTCTAAATTGGTTTCAGCTACATATCACACAGTAGGAAGGATAGTGGAAAAACCAAAGGCACGATGAACAAGGTTAAAAAAAAAAAAGAAGCAGAAGAAAAACATCCCCACTTGCAGCCTTTGTAAGTAGTCCGTTGCGGGCTCGTATGACAACTATACGGCAACAATTACTCCCTGTTAATGAAGTCATGGCCTCCACTCACACAAACAGTTGATTCTTAGTCATTCTAGATTCCCTTTTTTACTTTTAGTTGACTTTCACATAAAGAACAAAAAGTAGGAAAACTACAACTAAGTAAGAAGTAGTAAAGTAAGTAAAAAGAAGTAAAAGATGAAATAAAGTTGTTAAAGAGAGCCATTAAGAAGTTTCCTGTACAGAAAAAAAGACTGGGACAACACATCATTTTTGGATACCTTGATCTTTGAGTAATACAACTTAAGAGAACAAATGCATTTTCCAGTACCAGAGACTCATGGTAAAGCTTATATCATGTGATATTTACCCGTGATAACAATCAATTTAATAAAGATCTTGAATTTTGTCCGTTTTGTGTTGCATTTGGGCATGACTAAAATAGATGCATTTTAAATCGCTTTCTGTTTTGTTTCTTTGAAATGGGGGGGAAGGGTTGGCCCTAAAAATGAAACTACTTCTTTTAAAGTTCTTACAGTATTCAATGTAGTTTCTGGGCTTTGAGAGGTGCAGAACAGATTATATATGTAGAAGTTTTGTAGCCCTGCCAAATGAATTATTATGGACATTTTTATCATCCTACATGTTATAAAAGGTGCGCGTTGGGAAGCATTCCTCTCACATCAGAGCTTGCTGAACCCAACACGTCCAACATAGTTGGCAACTTTGAGATTTGCTTGTCAGCTCATAGGTGGAGAAAAAACAAGAAGTTGACGGTGACAAGTAAGTAATACGTAGTTAATCAGTCTTACGGGTTTTGGAGTGGAGATCGTTCGGCTCAGACACACTCAGCAGATCCGCTCCCTGACTACGACAGGAATCCAGGGCTTCTTGCCAGGTCACCGCGGCACTGGAAACAAACTCATAGCAGGATTCCCCTTCTGGCCCGGCAAACAGAGTCTGGCATCCCTCCTCTGCAAGGTCCAAGAGACAGTCAGTGTGAGAATCTAAGCACGTCAGTCATCATTTGTTAATGCCGCCAGATGGCATTCACTGTGATTACAATTGTGTCACGCAACATTAATGGAGACAAATGTATAATATTTTAAAGTAATGGCAACACTTTAAAAAAATGTCCCCATGGTAAATTTCTTGTCAGGTAAAAGGAAAAAGAATTGTGAAACTTATGATCATATCCTTAAAATGATTGAACAACATGCCAGGTATTAGACAGTGTCCCTTCTTTCTGTCTTGGGCGTAGTCTGATGAGGTGGCACACCAGGACAGTCCAGGGAAATCAGCATCTGGGAGGCATCCGTGATGCCAGCTGCCGTTGTATTTGAAGGGGAACACGCAGGGAGAGCCGGCAGAGTTCCCAGCGGTGGTGTGGACAACTGCAAAGAGACAAGAAGTAAGCAAAGGGCAAAGTCAAAGATCCATTCCAACCCTCTAGTATATTTGTGTCATTTCTAAGAAAAAACATGTCAGCACAGGGACTTGTTTTAAGGGAAATTTGGTGTCTTGTTGCTTACACCAAACCACTTCTTCTCGAGATACACAAACACACCTGGCAGGAAAATCATTAAAATGAGACCTCATTGAACTAAGGGGAGAGGACTTTTTATTTGAAAACATTGTTGAACAACATAGCCAAAAATGTCTTTATTTATAATAAAAAAGAAAAATTATAAATGTCTTTATTTGTGTAACAGACCCACAAACAAAGAAAACCTTTAGACATTGCCTGGTTAGTTTAGTGTTGCATTTTTGCAAATGTAAATTAGGGTTTGAACCGATAGCAATACCAATTACTGTATTTTCCGGATTATAAATCGCATCAGTCAAAAAATGCGTCACGAAGAGGAAAAAAACATATATAAGTCACACTGGACTATAAGTCAAATTTATTTAGAAATTTAATTCACACAATTCAAGACCAAGAACAGACATTTAATCTGGAAAGTTATTCAACTACACATTAGTACACAGAACAACAGACTGAATAGGTGTCCGGTATGTTAACGTAGCACATTAACAGTTGTGCAGCTACATGTCTATCCACACATGGACCATTTCCTACTTGGATGTAGTGTACAGTGGGTATAAAAAGTCTACACACCCCTGTTAAAATGGCAGTTTTTTTTAATGTAAAACAATTAGACAAAGATAAATCATGTCAGAGCTTTTTCCACCTTTAACGTGACCTATAATGTCAACAATTCAATTAAAAAACAAACTGACATCTTCACGGTTTAAAAGTAAAAACCTTACAATAACCTTGTTGAGTGTGTACACCCTCTTAGAACTGGGGATGTGTTTTCAGAATTAACCAATTATATTCAAACTCATGTTAAATGGAAGTCATTACACACCTTCCAGGAGGCCTACAGCAACATTAAAGGAGCTGCAGTAATTTCTTCATATGAATGGGCTTTGGGGTAGCATGGCAAGACGGAAGCCTTTTCTTACAAAGAAAATAATCCAAGCCCGGCTGAAGTTTGCAAAAACAAACATGAAGTCTCCCAAAAGCATGTAGGAAAATGTGTTATGGTCTGCTGAAACCAAGGTTGAACTTTTTGGCCATAATTCCAAAAGCTATGTCTGGCGCAAAAACAACAGTGCCCATTAGCCAAAGAACACCATCCCCACAGTGGAGCATGGTGGTGGCAGCATCATGCTTTGGGGCTGGCTTTCTTTAGCTGTTATCAGGGCCTTAGTCAGGGTGGAGGGAATTATGAACAGTTCCAAATACCAGGCAACTTTGGCACAAAACCTTCTGGCATCAGTTACAAAGCTGAAGATGGAGAGGAAGTTCACCTTTCAGCATGACAACAACCCAAAGCACACATCCAGATCCCCAAAAACATGGTTTCACCAAAAGAAGATGAACGTTTTGGAGGGACCCAGAACCGAATCCAATTGAACATCTTTGGGGTGATCTATAGAGGGCTGTGCACAGGAGATGTCCTTGCAATATGACAGATTTAGAGCACTTTTGCAAAGAAGACAGGGCAAATATTGCCACGTCAAGATGTGGCATCCTAATAGACTCATACCCGAAAAGACGGAGTCAGACTGTAGTCGTGTGTGTGTGTCTGTTTGTGTATGTGTTTGGGTGTGTCTGTTTTTGGGTGTGTTGTTTTTCTTTCCTTTCCTCTCTATGTTCTATTTAATTTGTATTTTTATTTATTTATTTATTTTTCTGGCCCTTGGAAGCATTCTCTGTCTACGTGTATTGTTTGTTGCTGTTTACTTTTCCAAAAATAAATACAAAAATTTGATCAAACAAAAAAAACTGTTATTCAGCTACACAATGGCATAAAGGACATACCTGGCAGGCTAGATAGGCTAAATTAACATAACAAGCCAGCAAGTCCAACAAGCAAGTTACTAGCAAGTAAGTTCACCAAGCTCCCATTTTAACAATTTCGAAACATTCAACATAACACTGAAAAAGACAGTCAGATAGTTTTAGCGTGTGGGCGGGACATTGAGACCGAAGCAGAGGGACAGACACAGAGCTGTAGCAGAGTCAAAGTAGCACATTGATTGTCAGTCATCAGCCAATAAGACGTTGCTACAGATAATCTGCAAACTGCCCAAAATGCCCCGATCCGATTATCGGTCTATTCCTACTGAAAAGGAAACACTACATTGAACTGAACATAGGTTTCCACATAGGGACCTGACCCTAAACTTCCAACAGATTCTCTATGGTTTATAAAACAAATGACTATGAACAAGGAGAAATAACATTCTATAACGAAGAAGTAACAAGTGAGCAAAATATATAATAAAAATCATGAGTGCATCTTCGTGCCAGTCTAGATCCTTTTCATTTTTTTTTTTTTTTTTCATATGTATGTTTTAATATAAAGAAAGCATTCACCATCCACACTCCTAGTCTGTGTCCTAGGGCTGCACAATTAATCGAATTTTAATCACAAACCCGATTTTGGCTTCCCACAATCAAATTTGCGTGATCAAGCAATATTTCAAATGCGTCATTCCTTTCATAGAACCCTCCAGTTTTTTTTTTGCAAAGCCAATCTACCGCTCCGTAAACCACTCACTGATCATGTACCAGTCAGAGTTGTTCCTTGCACCGCACAGCTCAGTTTCTAGATGTGGACAGTCACAGAAGACATGGTAATGTGAGGAAAATTCCACAACAGACAGCAGTCGTTATACATGTCAGTCACAATGTTTACCAGTAAACGCAACAGCTGTGACCAGTGCTAGGTAGTGTCTGTTAGCTCACAGGGCTCTAGGGTGCAACTAACATTATTCCTAGGTTGCACCGGTGCACCTTATGTCGAAGCAATGTTGTTTGTATTGATTTAATTTTGCCCTACAAGACCTATTTCTTCTGTAAAGCCGTGCCTGAATTTGGAGCTCTCCTCTTACTCTCCTTGCAGCCCCTCCCCCCTAAACTCACACACGACTCCATAGCAACATGTAGAGACACAGCGGCGACTACGCCGGTCCATACTTCAGACATTTGTCCAGAGTTTTAATTGTTATTAACACAGCTGTATATTGTTAGGCATGAGAGGCAAACCTGTATTTGTGCCAGTGTTTCCGCTTGTAACTCTGCTGTTGCGGCGGCCACGGCAAAAAACACAGAACAAGTTATTGAATGCAACTAACTTCAGTTCGTAAAATAATAAAAGAAAATATCATAGTTTATAAAACTTCAGCTCAGTTCATAATGAGTCAGCCGTCTCTCTGTGAGTAGCATATCCATCACACTCCCTCTCTCTCCCTAGCTCTTTTAATCCGTTATTGTTGAAAACAAGTGAAGGAGCTTTCTCAGAGATACAGTTTTTTAATATATCCTAGGCTATTTATTTCAGATCATATTTATTTACATGTGTTGCAGCTGTATGCATGTACAACATACTATACAACTTCAACATAAGAGGATTGTAGCACAATATGAATGTGAAAGAAGCAGCAACATTTGTTTTGGTTAAAATCAACAAATAATCAGGATAATTAATTGTGATCTCGATATTGATCAAAATAACCGTGGTTATCATTTTGGCCATAATCGTGCAGCCCTAGTGTGTCCTCTGAATACACATAAAAAATAAAAAAAAACTTTGATTCCTGCTTTGTGCGAGTTTTTGTTGTTGTCATGGATACGGACATTAGATTTCATTTTTAAGCATGAATTTCTATTTAAATAAGAAACTATTTGGATTATAAAGATAAATAATTTGAATAACTGTCATTTAAATACAACTGTAAATCCTACAAATGACAATCAACAAGACACCAGAAATTCAATCAAAGGTTAGTACGTTAACAGTACTAGCAAGGTTAAAAACGTGAATTTTAAAACCTACACTCATTAACACTTAAACTTTCTCTCTCTACCCTTATGGAGCCTTTTATATGTACTATACCGACAGAAAACTTATGAAAACATTTATTGTCATTTCCTAATATTTCTACATAAGGTGTATGTGTTTGCATTTGATGGAATGTACCTTACATTTAGTCATGCAGTGAGCAATACACAAAGCAAAAGTGAAAGCCAGCTTTTATGCTGCACCATGCCACACAGACTTTTGGCATAAGCTTATCGTAAAGCACACTTGGAAATGTTGGGGAGTCCCCAAACATCCAAAGACACAGTTTTGACACTGAGATACTCAGGTCTCAGAGGAAGTCCTTTTCTTTAACTTGTTACTGAGCTTAAAAGAAGAAATAACAGATAGGCATGAAGGTAACAATCCAACCAACCAGTCGGACTCGGTTTAAAATGCAAAAGAACTCATTTGGTGATGTAACACAAAAGCCAGCGAAGGTAACACCTGAATATCCAAAAGTGTGACACATCACAAGGTCCAGTTGAGGAGGTGGATGTGTTACACCACAACAAGGACTCAATTGACACTACTTTCATTTCTTGATGGATAATTCCCTCAAACATTAGTCAGTCCTCAGAGACTCATAAAAGACAGCATGAAGCACTTCTTGCAGATCTAGAACACACAAGCATTTTCTCTCGCAGACAAAACAAAGAAAACCAGACTCACCGTGGTACGGCTTATGGCAGATGTTGTCCTGGGATCCTCCTATTACCCAAGTGTCATTAGTGTCCAGTTTGGTGACAACTTTGCCATTGCTGACCACCAGGCCCATTTGATAGATAGTGTAAACAGCCCCATCTAGGCAATGCCACCACATCCAGAAGTCGGAGCCACAGTCGACCAGGGTTAATGCCTTGGAGCTGACTTCCAACGCCAAGCAGAGAGACGTGTCCACATTGAAGAGCCGATGACCCGAACCCCACTTCCACAGCTGGGACCTGCTTTTTAGATCACAGGAGGCGAGGCTCAAGTCGGCAGAAGACCCTGTAGCTATGCACTTCCCTGTGCTTGAGTGTTGGATGATGAAAGCATCCTCGTCTGTGGACATGGGATAAACACAGAAACACTACAGTTTAAAAAATTACAGATTTTTGTAACCATCGAGATCTAGACTTGACCTTGTATTGAGATACCAGTCAAAAACGATTACTGTTTATGTAATCGTTGTAGGCTATACAGGCACGATCACAATGGCTTGAATTACTTACAATTAATCAGTAACTATAGCTACAATTTAGAACATTGAGGTCACTCTGTACTATTTGGGGGGGGGGGGGGGG